>NW_006160034.1:734477-756594 GCF_000334495.1 Tupaia belangeri chinensis
TCCGCTGCGCGCCCGCCCAGCTCCAGCCGGGATCGGGCGGGTCCGGGCCGGGCCTCGCCTCCTCGGGGAGGGGTTAAGGCCCCCGAGGCCGCCCCCGGCCACGCGCGCTGGGCACACCCGCTCGACCCCAATCAACGTGGGACGGCGGCGCGGAGAGGAGGCGGCCTGGCCTTTCCCGACATGCCGGTGTCAACAGGAAACCCCTTCGCTGGACACTCGAACAAAAGGAGGAGGAACCTGCCCCCGGGCTGTCCCCGACAGGGTCGGGACGCGCCGCGGCTGCACTCGGGACCCAGCCGAGCTGGAGTCAGCGGGGGTCGCGCGGACACTCCCTCCGTGCGCCTCCCTCCGTCCGCTCCTGCCCTTTGCAGTCTAGCCTCGCAGGAGCACAGCTGCTTCGGGGCCCTCACCCGCTCTCTGGCTGCACCCGATGAGTGTAGATCCTAAGTCGGCCCGAACTCACCACCCACCACGGGTGAGCCCAAAGCGAAAGCGGGCCTTCGCGGTGGCCCCTACCCTCAGCGGAGCCCGGTGGCCGCTGTCAGACCTTGCCCCAGGAAGCCAGGGCTGGCTGCTGATCCTAAGCAACGCAGAGAGGGCCCAAGATCCTGACTCTGGGGGGCTGGAGAAGGGGGTGGCAGTGACTGGAGACCTTTGTGGAGGATGCCTCTCGCTCTCAAGAAAACTGACTTTTTTTAAAAAAGTAAGACTAAACCTACTTTAAAAGATAAAGCCTAAGCTCAGTGGCACGGCTGGCCCGTTAAGGCAACTGGATTCCACATGGCGATTGCAGGTTGGAATCCCAGACCCCAAGTGTTGAAAACATGTGCTGAAAATCCTGAGAGAAGGGATTGCTGTGCGGGGATTTCTCGCTTTCTCTCTTTGCTTCCAGCAAATACACATGCCCTATAGCAAAATTTAAAAAGGGGGGGGTGTGTGTTAAATTTTTGCTGTATTCCAGTTCATTTAACTTTAAGAAATGGTCAAGCGCTCTAGAAGGACAGGAGGGAAATGTATTTAAAAAGTCCATACCTGAATATTATCTGGTTTTTTTTTTTTTTTTTTTGTAGATTTTGCTATAGAGTGTGTACACTGACTGGAGAGAGACAGAGACAGAGAGAAAGCAGGAAGAGAGAAGGAAAGTGAGAAATCACTCCACACACACTATAATCCCTTCCCCTCCATTGTCTGCTTCAGATCTGGGGCACGCACCCACATGTGCCCGGTTCGATTTCCAAGCCACCGGGCCCAGGACTCCAACCGTAAGGTTAGCCATGTGAGATCCAGCTGCCTCAGCTTCCATGCCACTTGCTGGCTCCCTGATTATGATTACTTTATATATGTATTTTTAAAACAATTTCCAAAGGGATTTCACATGCTGGCCAGAGAGAGACAGGAGAGACAGAGAGAGGGAGAAAGCACCCCCCGCACACAATGGGATAAGTTTATACTGAAATCCCTTATCCTCCGTGTTTCTCCATCCGTTGGGATTTTGGACAAATATGCACACATGCCTTGTGTGTTTCTCCACTGGCCAGGCTGGGATTTGAACCACAGTTGGCTGTGTGGAATCCAGCTTCTTTGACTACTGGGACATGGGGCCAGCCCATATCTGATTGTTTGTAGGGAGGTGATTTGGTCCAGTGGCAGGAGCAGAGGCTATGATTTGAAGCCCTTCTTCCCTTCTTCCTGGGACCGACTGCCCTGCCCCCCACTCCCTAAACACCCCACCCCACCCCAGGAAGGTTACTCTGAGCTGGGCAGAGATGTGCTACAGAAGTTGTTGCATGTGTCTGTACAGTGCACAGCTTACGTCTCTCCTGCAGAGAGGGGCAGATAGGGGAATCACAGAGGTAGCTGAGCAGGAGGCAGGGCCGGTGCCCAGACAGGAAGCCATCGGAGCCGCCTGCGTGGGGCGAGCAGGCCTTTGTGTTCAGCTTCTTGCTCTATTTCTGAGAGACGGCAAACACTCCTAATGTTCAACATCAGAGAGCAAAAGAGAGAAAAGGGTCGCCAAAAATAGAACTGCCTGCCATCACCGAGCACCTGTTTCTTTGCCTCTTCAATACTGGTCGTTGCCGCCTGAGAAGGCCTTTCCACTTGCCAGCGGGTAAGAAACCCGATCGATTTTGTGGAATTGAGGTCAAATCCACAAGTTAAAACTGTGTGGCTGCATAAGCAGTGACAGAAGTAGGCATTTGGAGAGTTAGAAACTAAACCAGCGTGCCAGCAGGTGGTGTGGGGGTTAAGACGGCGGAATCCCACATAGCCAACGCTAAGGTTCAAGTCCTGAACACGGTAGCTTGAGAATCATGCCAGGTGTGTGTACGTGCATGCCCAAAATCCCAAGAGGAGACTAGAGGAGAAGGGATTGCAGCGTGGCCATCCCTCCTGGAGGAGAGGGGGAATTTCTCGCTTTCCCTCTCTTTCTCTGTATCTGGCAAACACGCATGCCCTATAGCAAGGGGGAAAAAAAAAAGAAAAAGAAAAGAAAAAAAGAAATTAAGCCAGCTAAAAAGAGTTGTGAGCCTTTTGGGTTGTTTTAAGTGCTCGTTCACTGTTCGGTGATGAGGAATAAGTTAGAGGCCCCTACCTTGACAACAGTCCCACTGCCCTAAGCTATCGAGGCCTGTCTCTGCTATTATTCAGAGTCTTCATTTGCAAAAGCCTGAAAATTGTTCTGGAACTCACACCCCATCAGAGCTTCAGGAATTCAGCCCTCCTGTTCTTTCGGAGTGCACACTCTAGCCCACTCCGCCGTCAGCAAACATTCATGGCCACTCTCATGTGTTAAAGTCTGCAGGAAGTGCCGTGGGGAGACTTGAAAGAAGAAAGAACTATTCAGAACCAGACACCATAGTGAGTCCTTCGCATGTTTTTTCTCATTTTATTATTATTCTTTTTGTCTTTTTGACAAAGGGTGCATGCGCTCACCAGAGAACAAGAGAAAGAGAGGAAGTACCACCCCCCAATGCATCATGGTCCCATTGCAGTCCCTTCTCCATTTCTCGACCCTGTGGAGATGTGGGGGCATGCATATACGTGTACCTGGCCTGTTTTGCAAATGGCGGGGTTTGGGACTGAACTGCAGTCAGTCATGTGGTATCCAGCTTTCTTAACCACTAGGCTATAGGGCCAGCCCCATTTTCTCATTTTCTTTCTTTTCCCTTCTTGGAGAGGTTTTTGCTATAGAACGCATGTGCTCTCCAGAAAGACAGAAAGAGAGAGAGAGACAGAAAGTGAGAAATCACCCCCCAGGGGGGATGGCTATGCCGCAATCCTTTCTCCTCCATTCTCCTCTCTGGATCTTGGGCATGCACGCACATGTGCCCTGTGTGAGTTTAAGCCACCAGGTCTGGGACCTGAACCACAGTCGACTACATGGAAGGCCAGCAACATAGCCATTATACCAACTGCTGGTCTCATTTTCTCATTTTCAATGAACAAAACATGTTCCTCATCCTCTGATGAAAGAGACAGATGTATCCAATTTACCACAAAACAAGGTAAAATGTGGTAAGCTCTTTAATAAACATATAACCATTGGCAAGGGTGCCAACATGCCTCCCAAGGGAAGAAATGATCTTTTAAAAAACTATTTATTTAATTTTATTTATTAGTAGTATTTTAATTTGACCAGAGAGAGAGAAGGAAAGTGAGAAAGCAAGCTGCCAGGCCCAAGGCTTGAACTGCAGTTGGCCATGTGGTAGTCCAGCACCTTACCTACCATGCCACCTGTGGCCCCATGATCTTATCTTTACAACTAAAGAGCCACATGCAAAAGAACGAATAGGAATCCTTACCTCATGCCACATATACGCATGAACTCGCAATAGATCATAGACCCTCATGGAAGAGCTAGGACCGTAAAACTTCAAAGAAAACATAGGTGGCTTGAAGATGGTGTTGAAGGTGTCTGTCGGCCTCCTTCTCTCTCTCTCTCTCTCTCTCTCGGAGGACATTTTAAAAATAATCTGGGGGGTGGGGGAAGAAACAGTACTAAATCTCTGTGACTTTAGGACATGATTCCTTAGATGTGACACCAAAATAACACAAATGACAGGAGAAAAAGAAATTGCGCCTTGCAAAAATGAGAAACGTTGGTGCTTCGGGGGACACCATCAAAAAACTGAAAGGACAAAACAGAAGAAATGATGTGCAAATGATGTATCTGATAAAGGGCATGGACTCGGAATATGTAAAAAACTTGGTCCAATCTAAAAATGGACATTCTTTAAAGAAGATATATAGGGAGCCAGCAGTTAGCGTAATGGTTATGTCGCGGGACTCCCACGTAGTCGACTGCGGTTTGCGTCCCGGACCCGGTGGCTTAAACTCACACCGGGCATGTGTGCGTGCGTGCCCAAGATCCCGAGAGGAGAATGGAGGAGAAGGGATTGCGGCGTGACCATCCCCCCTGGGGGGTGATTTCTCGCTTTCTGTCTCTATGTCTCTCTCTGTCTAGCGAGCACACCCACCTTATAGTTAAAAACCTCTCAAAAAAAAAAAAAAAGAAGATATATAGAAATGGCCAAGAAAAACGTGAAAAGTTGCTCGACGTCATTAGTCACTAAAGAAAATGTAAATCCAACCCACAATGAGTTACCACTTCACGCTTACTTCGATGACCGCTGTGATTTGAATGTGTCCCCCCAAAATTAATGGACAAAGGGCCTTCAGAAAGTTCAGAGAAATTGAGTATTAGGAAAAAACATGCATGGATTTGAAAAAAAAAAATTTGCAGCAAAATAAGCTCATACTTTCATTTTCCCACAACCTTTTTAAAATGCTCTCATATTGAAATCTGGTGAGCCATTGTAGGAGAATTAAAAGGTACGCACTTAATCCGGCTGTGTGAGTAAGCGGTAGAGCCTTTCGGAGGTGATTAAGAGTAAGGTCATAGGGGTGATTGAATCCGGGTGGATTTATAAAGTGACAAATGAGATAGACAGATGACATGGACACACAGACTCCTGCTGCACGATGCCCTGTGCCTCTTCCAAACTCCACAAGAAGTTTACCAGATAAGGCCCCTGGAGCTTGGCCTTTCAAAACTGAGCTTAAAAAACCAAAAACACCCTCTATTCTTTGTAAATTATGCAGACTCAGATATTTTCTGTTATTAGCACCATCGTGGACTAGAACAATAGTTAAAATAAAAACGAACAGACAATACTAAGTGTTGAGAATGTGAAAAAAATTACAACCTCCATATGTGGTTGGAGAGGAACGCACAACGGTATGGCCAGTTTAGAAAAGTTTGGCAGTTCCTCAGAAAGTGAAACGTAGAGTTACCATGTAATTCAAGCTAGCCCCATAGCCTGGCGTTTAAAAATTGTCATATAATTCAACAATTCCACTCCTAGGTGTATGAAGGAGTTTCAAAAAGTTCATAGGAAATGCCTATCATGAAAAAACTACTCATACTTTCATTCTGTTTTGCCATGAATTTTTTGAAGTTCATGTGTACCCCGTATATATTCAAGAAAAATTAAAACACGTTCCCACAACCCTCGTATGTGAATGCTCGTAGCGGCATTATTTGGAACTGCCAAAAATAGATACAGCTGATGTTCGTCCGCTGGCGAGTGTGGCCCTACCTCTGCAATGGAATAGTATTTACCCCTAAAAATGACCGAAGTACTGGTACATGCTCCCGTATGGAAGAACCTTGAAACATTACACTAAGTTAAAGAAGCCAGGAGCAAAAAATTCCTAGGGTGTCTTCTTCTGTTTGTATGAAATGTCCAGAACAGGCTCATTCATGCAGACAAAAAGTGGATTAGTGGTTGTGAGGTGTAGGGGAGAGTGGGGACGAGGTCTCATGGATACAGGATTAGTGGTTGCGAGGTGTAGGGGAGGGTGGGGATGAGGTCTCATGGATACGGGATTTCTTTTAGAGGTGATGAAAACATTCTAAGATGGGAAGTAGTGATAGCTGCACAATTTTAAAAATACACTCAAAAATGAGTTTTACCAGGGGACCAGCAGTTACCATAATGGCTATGTTGCTTGACTCCCACGTAGTTGACCGCGGTTCGCGTCCCGGACCCGGTGACTTAAAACTCACGCCGGGCGTGTGTGTGTGCATGCCCAAGATCCCGAGAGGAGAATGGAGGAGAAGGGATTGCGGCGTGGCCATCTCCCCTGGGGGGTGATTTCTCGCTTTCTGTTTCTCTGTCTCTCTCTCTCTTTCTGGTGAGCGCATGAACCCTATAGCAAAAACAAAAAACAAAAAAAAAACCTCTCCAAAAAAAGAATGAGTTTTACCAAATGCGATGTACAGTTCAATAGAGCTGGTGTTTTGTTTTGTTTTGTTTTAAGGTATAGCAACTCCCTCTAAAAGCAAAGAAAACACGATTACACGCTGAAGACTTTATATCAATGAAAGTGAGGAGACCAGGCAGGGCTTACAAGCAATAACAGTTAAATCTCCTGAAAGAAAACCAAAGGTGTGGCCAACTCGCAACTAAACAAACATGCCCGAACATCCCCCCACTCACGTGCTACAGCAGCCAAACCCACAGAAGGGAGATGACAAGGAATCTGCAATGAAAACGTACAGACTAGGGATAGAACAAGACTCTCCCTCCAAGCTTTAAGGGACTTGGGGAAAAGCGTAGGAGATATAGAAAAAGAGCTCCCATTACAAAGGAAAATGGTCTTGGCTTCTCACCTTAGATGTGCAGCCTAAACTGAAGCAAAATGGTATGCAAGTAGAAGAGTATAAAAAATAATGATGCACGATATACGTGTGCATATGGTGTGGTGTTTGACAACCAGAGGCACGAGAAATGTCTGCTCAGTGGCTGAATGTGTATCATTTCATCTTTTTAAAGTCTGTGATGGGGCACATACACTCTCCAGAGACAGAAAGTAAGAAATCACCCCCCCAGAGGAGATGGCCACACAACCGTCCGTTTTCCTCCATTTTCTTCTTGGGATTTTAGGCATGCATACACATGCACTCCACATGTTTTTCTTCCTTTCTTTTTTTCTTTCTTCCTTCCTTTCTTTCTTTCCTTCTTTTTCTTTTTTTAGAGTAAGCCACCAGGTCCAGGACTCAAATCATGGTTGGCCATGTGGGAGTCCAGCGCCCTTAACCACCACACCACCTGCTGGTCCCCCTGTCTCTCTCTCTTTTTTTTTTTTTTTCATTGAGAGATTTTTGCCTTAGGGCGTGTGAACTCATTGAACAGACAGAGACAATAAGAGGGAAGGTGAGAAATCAGCCCCAAGGGTGGACAGCCCTGAGGGCGGATAGCCACACCTCGATCCCTTCTCCTCCATTCTCCTCCTGGAATCTTGGGCTCGCACACACAAGCACCCGGCATGATTTTGAAGCCACGGGTCTGGGACTCGAACTGCAGTTGGCCATGTGGAAGTTAACAATGTAACCACTATCCCATCTGCTAGTCCCCCAGCATGTTTTCCAAGAGAGTTTTTCAAGGGGGTCTGGGACTCGAACTGCACTGTTCGTGGGATTCAACTGCTTTAATCTCTGTGTCATTTGCAGGCCTGAGTCTCAAGTCCTTTAACTTTAATAAAAAGTAACTATCGTAAGTTTAAAGGTTACATCTGAAGACTCCAAAGAAGAAAAAGTAAGCATGGGGCCAACTCATGGTGCAGAAGTAATGTGCTACTTAAGAAAAGCCAACTCCTACTTGCAACCATGGTTCAAATCCCTGGCCTGACTAGCCTGAAATATGCCGCGCACACACGGGAGTGCATAGGTCCCAATGGGACTGGATGGCCAGAGGAAGGGGACTGAGGCGTGACCAGACCCCTATGGCTCATGCCTTGCTCTCTCTGTGCACTGGCGTTGTGGGTACACATGTTCTATCGTGAATAAGGAAAATACATATTTAAAAAATAGAAGAGAAAAAGTAAGGATGGATAGGGATATACCATACATTTTAAAAGTACAAGTACAACCTCTGCAGGCCAGCCCTGTGGACTAGCGGTTAAGAAAGCCAGGTCCCGGGGCAGCAGGTGGTGTGGAGATGAAGGCAGCTGGATCCTACATGGCCGGCCAACTCTGTGGCTTGAGTCCCAAAGCTGGTGTCATGAATCACGCTGTGTGCATGCATGGGCGACCAGAAACACTGAGAATAAAATGGAGAAGGGATTGCAGGGTGGCCCTCCCCATGGGAGGTGATTTCTCACTTTATCTCTCTCTCTCTCTCTCTCTCTCTCTCGCTCTCGCTCTGATATGCATGCATCTAAGAAAAAAGAAAAGAAAGAAAAAGAAAACAGAGAGAGTTAGCTATAGCTAGATCCTACATGGCCAACCGCAGCTTGAATCCCAGCCATGCAACTCGAGGAACAGGTAGGGCATACATGTACGCATGCTCTGAGTCCTAGCAGGTCAGGAACATGGAGAACAAGGGGTTACGACGTGACCACGCTCCATTTCTCCATTTCTCCCTTTCCCTCTCCCTCCCTCTCTTTCTCACTTCCTTTCTGTCTACCTCCTTCTCTCTCTTTGTCTGTCTGTCTGTCTCTCTGGCAAATGCTCATACACTCTCGGCAAAGTTTTAACCTTCAAAGTCTTTTTTTTTTTTGGAGAGATTTTCACTACAGGGAGCGTACGCTCACCAGACAGACAGAGAGAGACATAGAGACAGAAAGCGAGAAATCACCCCCCGGGGGGATGGCACACCGCAATCCCTTTTCCTCCATTCTCCTCTTGGGATCTTGGGCATGCACGCACACGCGCCCGGCATGAGTTTTAGGCCACCGGGTCCGGGACGCGAACCGCGGTCGACTACGTGGGAGTCCAGTGACATAGCCATTACGTTAACTGCTGGTTCCCAAACCTTCAAAGTTTTAACATTGACAGAATTATCAGATTCCTGGGATCAGCAGTTGGCATATGTCGCTGGACTCCCATGTAGATGACCACTGTTTGAGTCCCAGACCCGGTGACTTAAACTCACGCTGGGTGTATGTGCATGTGTGCCCAAGATCCCGAGAGGAGAATGGAGGAGAAGGGATGGCAGTGTGGCCAAACCCCAGGCTGACTGGTCTTGGGGTGTGCCGCGGCCAGTAGAATATGGCAGAAATGGCAGTGCGTGAATCCCAAGGCTGGAGCTCAAGATCCTGCTTGTTCCAGCTTGTTCTTTTGGAAGCCGTCTGCCTCTGCTGGAGGAAGCAGAGGTGAGCCTACTGCGGGGGAGCTGTGTGAAGGAAAGACCAGCTGTCACATTTGAGGCCCTCCAGACCAGCTCACAGCCAGTCAACCCCAATCAACTGAGACCCCCCCCCAATGGGGAGCAACAGAGCTGCTGGCCTGACCAATAGCTGATGCCCCCCACCCCCAGTAGGGGCCCAGCCAGGCTGGCTGGCAAGCTCAGACGTGAGAAGAAAGGCTGACTAATGTTTAACGTCCCTGAGGTTTTGTGGTTGATATTTGGCATGTGCTGGTTTTAGATTCTCCAGGAATCAGTCACTGAAATAGCGAAAGGTGCAAAACATTTGTTAGAAAGTGACACCCACTGGGGCCAGCAGGTGGGGCGATGGTTGGGGTATTCGACTCCCACATGGGTGACCACAGTTCGAGTCCCGGGCTTGGTGGCTTGCTTTCTCACCCTCCCTCATTCCCTTTCACTCTGTCTCGCTCAGGTCATGTCAAAGAACAATAATAAATAAATCAAATTAAACAAATAATTTTTTAAAAATTAAAAAAGAAAGAAAGTGACACCCCTTGAGGGCTGCGTGGTGGTGTAGGGGTTGTGTGACTGGACCCTTGTGGGAACCCAGGTCCTGGGTTCGTATCCAGGCCCCTCCGTGAGCACACTGTGCCCATGATCCTGACTGGCTGAGGCTGGGGGTGCATCATGGCGTGAGCACCCTGCCAGGGGGTGCCAGTCTCTCTGTCTCTCTTTCTCATGGAAAAAAAGAAAGAAAGGAAAGTTTAAGAAGAAAGAAGAGAAAAGAAAGAAAGCAGAATCTGGAAAGGATCAGGAGAGAGAAAAATTGGTCAAGGAAAACTGTCTCTTCACTGTGCACATGTGACAAAGCCTCTGCTAGCCCAGCAGGCTGCTCTAGAATAAAGACCAGATCCCAGCTGCGGTGTAAACGCTGGGCCCTGAATCACATTGCTCAGCTGTGGGCTAAGACGCCGGCGCTGGGGCAGCGCTCAGGGGCTGACAAGTAGAGCCTGTTGTTCTGCTGCATCCTTTGTACCTGGACAGCCTCGCTTTCTTCTTTTGTTCTTCTTTTTTTTTTTAATTGTAAGAGGACACATGTGTTTGCCAGAGAGAGACAGACAGAGGAAGAGAGATAAAGCACCCCCTAATGGGACACTGTCATGCCACAATCCCTTCTCTGTTTCTCCACCCTGTTGGGACTTGAGGCATGCATGAACACACACGCGTCTGGCGTGTATTTCAAGCCACCAGGTCCGAGATTCTAGATGTACTGTCAGCTGTGTGGAATCCAGCTCGCGTCTGGTGTGTATTTCAAGCCACCAGGTCCGAGAGAGAGATGTACTGTCAGCTGTGTGGAATCCAGCTCCTCTAGCCACCGGGCCATGGGGCCAGCCCGGGAGTGGTTGTAAGTGCAGCCACTCCCACTTCTACCCCTTCACTTCCAGATTCACGCAGGCAGGGTACTCAAAACGTTCACATTATGCTGCATATCAAGGATGAGGGGAAAAAAGCAAAACTTACAGGAAACGAGAAATGGAAAATTATTTGTTGACGATAACATGTATGTTGATGTGCTTGATTGAGCCACTGTACAGTGTACTCTGGATGGAAAAATCTCATTTTGTATGTTGTAATGATGTACAGTGAATGCATATAAATAAATAAATTTACATTTAAAAAAAGTTCACATTATGCGTATTATGAAAAAACTACGCACGGATTTCCAATTTTTTTGGCTCTCGAATAAACTTGTACTTTAATCTCTTTCTTCCACAATTTTTTTTTAAAGTCCCGCATGGTCTTCTGATTAGAGATGTAGCAGTGAGCAAAGGTCTCTGATGGAATGTCTCTTGGTGTTCTGGAAGATAAGCCCCGTCTTCCCAGGTTATGGTCTCCGACTGCTCTCTGCCCCGCCTAAAAAATGTATATACATGGGGGGTCCTGGCTGACGACGGTTTGACTTACAGTTTCTCAGCTTTAGAATGGTGGAAAAACCATACGTGTTCAGTAGAAGCTGTACTTGGAATTTGGATACCCTTAAACCATTCTGTTTTCCGGTCAAGGTACTCAATGAGTTACACGAGCTATTCAACACTTTATCATAGAACAGACTTTGTGTCAGATGGTTTTGCCCAACCGTAGACTTATTTAAGGTAGGCTAAGCTAAGCTATGTTTGGCAGGCTAGGTGCAGTCAATGGATTTTCAGGGGCCAGCAGATGGTGTGGTGGACTCCCACGTGGCCGACCATGGTTCGAGTCCGGGAACTGGCAGCTTGAAAATGATGGCAGCGTGTGTGCATGAGTGCTCAAAATCCTGAAAGGAGAATGGAGGAGAAGAGATTGCGGCACGGCCATCCCTCCTGGAGGGTGATTTTCCACTTTCCCTCTCTCTGTCTTTTTTTTTCTTTCTATGGCAAAAAACCTAAATAGATAAATAAATGTATTTTCAACGTATGATATTTTCAACTTAAGATGGATTCATTGAGATGGAACTCCACCACAAGTCAAGAAGCACACGCACACACACACACTTGCACACACATGCACGCACACAGATGCATACACATGAAGCTAGAGGTAGGAGTCACAATGTATAAAACACTAAAATAAGTGCTATTTCATTCATCAGAAACAAACCGATAAAGCACGCGAACATAAACTGCCAACCTTTCAAAGTCACATTCAAGGAACAAGTGATGATTATTAGTCCCTCTCTCCCAATAAAAAGGAAGCCTAGACTGCAGAATCGAGTGCAGGGCTCTCAGGAGCTATCACTTTGGGTTCCAAATATAATAAAATATCTGCAAGTGTCAAAAACAAGGGAACATTTCCTGACAGAAGGACTCTTTCTTTTTCCTTTTTTTTTGGAGAGGTTTTCGCTATAGGGCGCGTGCGCTCGCCAGACAGACAAAGAGAGACATAGAGACAGAAAGCGAGAAATCACCCCCCAGGGGGGATGGTCACGCCGCAATCCCTTCTCCTCCACTCTCCTCTCGGGATCTTGGGCACGCACGCACACGCGCCCGGCGTGAGTTTTAAGCCACCGGGTCCGGGACACGAATTGCGGTCGACTACGTGGGAATCCAGCGACATAGCCATTACGCTAACTTCTGGTTCCCAACAGAAGGACTCTTTGATTTAAGCTCTTGACACGTCTGAGGAGAAAAACATTAGAGGTTTATAGCCAATGACCCAGAGTTTCTGATCTTTAAAGGGTCAAGTTTTAACCCTTTCTCTTGCCACATCTTTCTCTTTATTTCGTCTCTTTATTGATTTCGATTTTTCACTAATTTCCTCCTTTCTTCTTCTTCCCTTCTTTCTTTTAGTTGGTCTACACCTCTTCCTCTTTACTTTTCCTTGTCGTTCTCTTTGATTTCCTTAATTTTGTGAATTTCAGTTTCCTCATCTGTAAAATGGGGATAATAATAATAATAGCTAGCTCACAAGAAAGTCGTGAAGATTAAAAGAAGTTTTGGGGGCCCATGGATGGCTTGGTGGTTAAGGCACTGGACTTCTGCATGGCCAAGTCCCAGAAAACCATTCTGAGTATGTGTGTGTATGTGTCTAAAATCCAGAGAGGAGAGGAGATTGTGGCGTGACCATCCCCCCAGGGGTGATCTTGAACTTTCCTTCTCTCTATCTCTCTCTGGCAGGTACACGTGCCTTATGGAAAAAAAAAAAAAAAAAGAAAAGAGGAGTTTCGATGTTTTAGTTGCCAGGGACTGCATGTGCTCACCAGAGAGAGAAAAAGCTCCCCCTAATGACACATGTGACACATGGTCCCACCACTGTCCCTTTCCACTTCTCCACCCACTGGGATTCAGGGCATGACTACACATGCACCTGGCGTGTTTTTCAAGCTGTTAGGTCTGGGATTAGAACCAGGGTCGACCTCGTGGAATCAGGCTCTCTTACCCACTAGCCCCCAAAGGAATTACTACATTGTACTGGTTTGCTGGGGGGCGAAAGAACAGGAATACATTGTCACACAGTTTTAGACTCAACGTCACAGATTAATATGGCGGAGGGCCGTGTGTTCTCCCAGGGCTATAGGAGAGGATTGGCCCCAGCTCCTGCTCCCAGCCACCGGTAGTTTCTTGGCTCGGGGCAGCATACTCCAGTTTTCACATGGCACTTTGCCTACTCGGTGAAACCGTATCAGGGAATCAGCCACAGTCTGTTCTGGAGGAGCTCATGATGTGATGACAACCACGACGGGGTGTGTAGGGTGACCAGTAGTTCCAGTTTTCCTAGGACTGGTGTGTGCATGGGAGGTGTTGGGACACGGGATTCTCAGTGCTGACACCGGAAAAGTCCTCGACACGCCAGGTCGCGTCATTGACCCTAGAGGTGAAGAACACAGGGAGACGGAGGAGAAGCACTGGGACAGAGACCACTCGCGTTCCCTAGCGTCTGTTATTTCCTTGGTGTTTGGTGGTCAGGATTAAAAACTACATTCTCAGGCCAGCAGGTGGCGTGATGGGTAGGGAGGCTGGACCTCACTTGATTGTAGTTTGAATCCTGAGCCTGGTGACTTGAAAAACTGACAGGTGTGTACATGTGCTTACCCAAAATCCCAGCAGGGGGACTAGAGGAGGGGGCTTGCAGAAGGGCCATGCCCCTAGGGGGTGATTTCTCTCTTTCGTTCTCTCTCTGTCTCTCCTGGGCAAACACATGAACCCTCTGGCAATTTAATAAAATCAACCAAACAAAAAAGACTCTGTTCTCCAGTGTCTTACGGCACTAGACGTGACCACGTGACTAAGTTCTGGCCGACAGAAGATACTGTGTACAACTTCACAGAAATGAATTAAACGGAGAGGTATACCTTCCATCTCTTCTTTCCTCTGTTTTCCTAGAATTTGGATGTAATGGCTGGAACTGGAGCAGCCATTTTGGCCCACAAGATGAAAACCAGATGTTGAAGAGTTAAAAGAAACATGGACCCTTGATGATTAAGGAGAAGGTATACCTCTTACTTCTAGACTTCATTTATGTGAGAAAGAAGTGATTTTTTTTTTCTTTTTAAAGATTTGATTATTTGGGATTTTTCTGTCACACACTTAATGTAATTCAAATGAGTGTAGACATTCGATTTTGTCTAACACAGCCGGGAAAGGAAGTAACAGGTAAGAAAAGTGTTATAAATCAAACAAACAGTACATGCCACAGCCTGCAACCAAGGGGGAAAAAAAAAGTCTAGGATAATTTCTGATTTAGTAGAGTAGACTAACTTATTACAAAATATCCCTCAAAAATTAAGGGAAATCTCCAAGGGGTCCAGGGAATAAGGGATGTTAATAATAGCTGACACACACGTGATGCTAGTCTAAGTGTTTTGAATATCTTAGCTCACTTAATCCTAACAACCACCTCAGGAGGTAGGTACTAATTTTATCCTCACTTTATGGAAAAGGAAACTGAGTCACATAAAAGATATGGAAGAGACAATGAGAAGACACAATGGATGCTCAACCAGAATTTCAGGAGGAAAAAAAGAGAAAAGAATTGAGGAAAGGCATCATTTGAAAAGATAATGACATGAAACTATCCAAAATGAACAAAAATCAGCAATCTTCAGATTCATGATGTGCAACAAATCACAAGTAGGTTTCTAAAACAATACTAATACAAAAACATTGCTAAATGTCTGAAGCACTTAAAAGGTAGGCTCTATTCAAAGCACAATACATAAATGTCATCATTTGGGACCAGCAGTTGGTGTAATGGCTACGTTGCTGGACTCCCATGTAGTAGACCATGGTTCGAGTCCTGGACCTGGTGGCTTAAACTTACGCCCGGTGTGTGTGTGTGTGTGTGTGTGTGTGTGTGTGTGTGTCCAAGGTCCCGAGAGGAGAATGGAGAAGAAGGGTTTGGGGCATGGCCATCCCTCCTAGGGGGTGATTTCTCACTTTCTGTCTCTCTGTCTTTGTCTTTCTGGAGAGTGCACGTGCCCTATACCAAAAACCTCTCCTTAATTGTCATCATTTAGTCTTTACAACAACCAAAGGGATGGTTCCTACCATTATCCTCTCTTTGCAATAAAGAAAACGAGTCACAGAGAAGTCAGGGAGCCCTCCTGGGTCACAGAGCCTGCAACTGGTAGAGCCAAGATTCAAACTTGGACAATTTGATTCCAACGAATGCCCTTTTCACCCCACTCCTTTGTAAAGATTCCTCTGAGGGAAACGGATGAGTTTAGAACAGGAAGTGGAGTGGGCCAATTTGCAATGATAGGTATATGTCTTTTAATTGTCAGAGAACATGTGCTCACCAGAGAGAGAGGAAGAATGCACACTTCCAATGGGGTATAGTCACAGAGCAATCCCTTCTCCTCTGTTCCTCCATCCTACTAGAATTTGGGGCATGTATGCACATGTGTCCGCCATGTTTTTTGAGCCACAGGGTCCCGAACTTGAACCACACTGTCAACCATGTGAGATTCAACTCTCTCTGTCGGGCTGACCCAGAGGGTGTTTGTCTTTTTCTCACTCTCTTTCTCTCTCTCTCATGAAAAACAAATTTTTAAAAAATTCCTACAAGTAGTTAGTGCCTACCACCATGGACAGCACAGGGTCAGAGCTAATGAAGTGATCCAGCCGGATGACAACTTAATCCACTAATCCTCTCGCCCTCAGACTGCAATAGCTGGGTGGCTCCCAGTTTTAGATGAGAAGACTGATAGAGTGAAGTTGCTTCTTAAGCAAGGTGAGTCCAAATTACTCTTGGATAGATGTGAATAGCCTCTTAAACACCTTACACATTTTACTAGTGCCATTATGGAGAGTAATTTGTATGTGTAGCATATGTAGCGACATTTAGAGTCAAAAAAAAAGGAGAGAAATTTGCAAAGGTTGGAAAAGAACTGTCTGGTGAGCTGGGAGGAGAGCCAAGAAAGAAGCCTGTCCATCGGGTCACGTGAAGAAGGAGTTGTGAGAATGGCACTCTCCCGGATGTTGCTGGTAGCTTACTGAATGGGGCAGCCCAGGAGAGGTTATTGCTTACACACAATTGAAATTACAGGTTTTTTTCCCTCCAGTATGTATAGCAGAATACAGACAAGTAAAATGCACCTATCATGTAGATGTACATAAAGGCTTTTTGAAAGATTGTGGAAAATGCTTATGATGAAAAAAAAAAAAAACATGCACAGATTTCAAAGTTTTTTTTAAAGGATTATTTAATTTAACTTTATTTATTTATTTATTTTAATTTGACAGAGAGGGGCAGAGTGAAAGGAAGAGAGAGGGAAAGTGAGAAAGCAAGCCGCCAGGTCTGGGACTTGAACTGTGGTCGGCCATATGGGAGTGCAGCGTCTTTTACCACTACACCACCTGCCGGCCCCAGATTTCAAAATGTTTTGCACCAACAACAACTCATACTTTAAATCCATTTTACTGTGAACTTTTTGAAGTACCGCTATATGTAAACGTGTGTTCGTGTATGTGGTCATCTCCTTGCGGTGTAACATACTGCATTTGTTTCCTCTCGCTACGTAACATATGACAATCGCTTGATACAACAGCTGCTCATTGGCTCACAGTGGTTCCTAGGAGGGGCCCAGACTGGCTAACCTGGGGTTTGTGTTCGGGCCTCAGAGGCTGAAATCCAGTTGTGCACTAATCTGGGTTCTTTTCTTTTCTCTTCTTTTCTTTTCTTTTCTCTTCTCTTCTCTTCTCTTCTCTTCTCTTCTCTTCTCTTCTCTTCTCTTCTCTTCTCTTCTCTTCTCTTCTCTTCTCTTCTCTTCTCTTCTCTTCTCTTCTCTTCTCTTCTCTTCTCTTCTCTTCTCTTCTCTTCTCTTCTCTTCTCTTCTCTTCTCTTCTCTTCTCTTCTCTTCTCTTCTCTTCTCTTCTCTTCTCTTCTCTTTTCTTTTTTTCTTTCCTTTTCTTCTCCTCCTTCTTCTCTTTCTCCTCCTCCACTTCCTCCACTTCTTCCTCCTCCTCCTTCTTCTTTGTTTTGATTTGCTATAGGGCATGTGTGTTTGCCAGAGAGAGACTGGGGTGTGGGTAGGGTGAAAAATCACACACACACACACACACACACACACACACACACAGGGAGATGCACATGCTGCAATCCTTTCTCTTCCATTCTCCTCTCAGTATTTTAGGTACACACACACACACACACACACACACACACACTCAGAGTGTGAGTTTCAGGCTGTCCGGTCTGGGACTCGAACCACACAGTTGGCCATGTGGGATCCAGCCGCCTTAACCTCCCTGCCACCCACTGGCCCTTACGCTGGGCTCTTATCTGGAGGCTCTGGAGAAGATTCCAAGTTCATTTGAGCTCTTGGCAGAATTCTTTTCCTGGTGTGTGTCGGGCTGGTGTTACGATCTTGCTGGCTCCCAGCTCCTAGAAGCCACTTGCAGGTCCTTTCTGTATGGTCCCTTTCACCTTCAAGCTAGGAACTGTACCTCCGATCCTTCTCGGGCGTGGCGTCTCTGCCTTCCTCTACTGCACACAGCCAGAGATAGCTCTCTGCCTTCACAGGGCTGTTGTGATTATGATGGTAGGTCCCTGCGGGACAGCCTTCACACACCAGAGCACATCTCCTACTCACAGACCCCACTCCCACTGGGAGGGGGTCACTGGGGACGTCTCCCATTCTGTCTACCACAAACACGTCTCATCTACCTTCACGGTGCGGGGACACAGAGCACGTTTGTCCCCCGAGAAAGTTCTTCAACCTAACCGGTGTCCTAAATACACTTATTTTCTCATCTATAATGTCTTGAAAAAACAGTGAAATAGGATTAGACAAGATCTGGGGCCAGTCTGTGGTGTGGTGGTTAGGGAGACTTGGTCCCACATGGCCAACTGCCTGGTTTGAGTCCCAAACCCGGTAGTTGGTAAACCTGCCAGGAACGTGTGTGTGGGGCCAAAGTTCCAGAGGGAGAGAAGGAGAAGGGACCATGGTGTGCCCCTCCCCTCACACGGGGTGCTTTCTCACTTCCCCCTCTCTCTGCCTCTCTGGTGAGTGCATGGGCCCTCTAGCAAATTAAAGTAAAAATCCATATATATTTTAAATTATTTATCTAATTTTACTCATTCATTTTAATTTGATCAGAGAGAAGGAAAGTGAGAAAGCAAGCCAACACATCCGGGACTCAAACTAGGGTCGACCATGTGGGAGTGTCCAGTGCCTTAACCACCATGCCACCCGCTGGCCCCCAAAATCCATACTCACAGTGAGGCCCACACGTGAACCTCTTAGGGATCAGCAGTGTCACAGGCGCTGGGACACAGAAGAGAGGGAGGCAGACAGCTCTTCCCGGCTCCTTCTCATGCTCTTTGTTTAGGATTCCTTCTTTACTTCTGTCCCCCATTAATTAATGAATGTATTTATTCATTTATTTAACTTTTACCTGAGGGCATGTGTGCTCACTGGAGAGAGAGAGAGAGAGAAGGAGAAAGATAGTGAGGAAGCACCCCCTCCCACGGGGCATGGCCACACCACAATCCCTTCTCCTTCATTCCTTCTTTCAGGATTTTGGGCATGCATGCACACATACCAGGTGTGTTTCTCAAGTCGCCGGGTCCGGGATTCAAACCATGCAGTCGGCCATGTGGGATCCAGCCACCTTCACCACCATGCCACAGGCTGGCCCATCTTTGTCCACCATACCAACCAGATTGCAGCCTCAAAGCCTTCCAGGGATCAGAGAGTAACGTGACTAAAATAGCAAGGAGCTGGGAGACTGACTCGGTGGCACGGCAGTGACAGCGGTGACATACTGCTTAGCCGAGGCTGGCCCTAGGAGAGACCACAGATTGAACACCCATCAACCTGCAGATGCTGGGCACGCCTGTGCTAGTATCCTGGCTGGCTGGGATGGCTGGGGGCAAGGAGATTCACAGCCTGGGACCCTGTTGAAGGTGCTTGTCTCTCTCTCTCTCTCTCTCTCTTTTGGAGAGCTTTTTGCTATAGGGTGGATGCGCTCGCCAGACAAACAGAGACAGAGAGACAGAAAGCGAGAAATCACACCCCCCAGGGGGATGGCCACGCCATAATCCCTTCTCCTCCATTCTCCTCTCGGGATCTTGGGCACGCACGCACACGCGCCTGGTGTGAGTTTTAAGCCACCGGGTCCAGGACGTGAACTGTAGTCGACTACATGGGAGTCCAGCGACATAGCCATTATGCTAACTGCTGGCCCCCTTGTCTCTCTCTCTTTAAAGAAAGAAACTCAAACAAGAAAGAAGGAGCTGGGAAGATGGCGCTGGCCGGCCAGGGCAGCGGTAGCTCAGTGGCTGCAGGGACGTGGGGCCAGCTCTGACAGGGACTCCAGGGAGGAGACAGAACCTGGCCGCATACCCAAAGCCACAGCTCACCAACAGGGCTCTTGGGGTCAAAGTGTAGATGTCCATTAACAGATATCCTGTCCAAAAAAAAAAAAATCTGGAGAGCAAGAGAGAAGCATGAAACTAAGAAATAGCGGGGGCGGGAAGGCGTCCTTCGGCAGCCAAAGGCTGACCCGCAGAGATACCCAGATTGCTGCCAGACAGCGCCGGGCAAGGGAGCAGCATATTGTGTGCTTCGTGCAGAGAAAATGAACACAAAGAAAGGGCCGGGCTCTTTGGGTCTATTCTTAGGCAAGCTGGGGCTGGCCTTGCTGGGGTGGCCTTTCATCAGGGATCGCCTCGCCTCCTGTGACCTCCTTTCCTGACTTAACCTTTCCTGCAGGTGCATGAGCAAACCCTGCTAGCCGACCCAGGGAAACATCAACGCCAGCACTCATCCTGACCTGCCCCAAGGGGGACATCCTCCACCTCTTCCCGGCCTGATTAGACGCCACTGCCACCGTCCTCTGGAAGCATTCGCCCAGGCTCTCCTCCCCGGTCTGGATGCGGCTTCTCCTCACTGTAGCTTTTGTGTCACGTCCCCTGCGAGCAGGTCACGCCTGTCTGTGTGTTCACTGTCTCTGTACCTCATTACCTGAATATTGTTACCGAGCGCTCTGCACCCCAGGAAAGGAATGTTTTTAATCCTCTGCTTTACTCTGAATATTACATCGTACATCTCAACAGGGGATGCCCGTGCTACAGTGTGGGCCGAGGGCCAGTCTCATCAGCATGCCCTGCCAGCTTGTTTAAAGACAGAGTATCGGGGCCAGCAGTTAGCATAATGGCTCTGTTGCTGGACTCCCATGTAGTCGACCGCGGTTAGAGTCCCAGACCCGGTGGCTTAAACTCACACCGGATGCATGTGCATGCGTGCCCAAGATCCTGAGAGGACAATGGAGGAGAAGGGATTGTGGCATGGCCATGCCCCCTGGGGGGGTGATTTCTCGCTTTCTGTCTCTCTGTCTCTCTCTGTCTTTCTGGCAAGTGCACATGCCCTATAGCAAAAACCTCTTCAAAAAAAAAAAAAGAGTATCAGCTTCACCCCAGATTGAATCTCCATTATGTGTGTGTATACATGAGGGCACTTGCACATGCAAGAGACAGAGAAAGAAACCCCCATACACACCCTAGATCTGGTCCCATCACAATTTTTTCCCTCCACCTCTCCATCCCCACCATGATCCTGGGCACAGATGTGTACATAACATTTTTTTTTTTTTTTGCCATAGGGTTCATGCACCAAAGAGAGACAGAGACAGAGAAAGAAAGTGAGAAGGGACATTGGCCACGCTGCGATCCCTTCTCCTCCTTTGTCCTCTTGGGATTCTGGGTATGCACACATGTCTAGTGTGGTTCTCAAGCCCCCAGGTCTGGAACTCGAACCACAGTCAGCTCTGTGGGATCCAGCCGCCTTACCCGCCATGGCATCTGCTCTGCCCCGTGGCATTCATTTCAAGGCAGTCGGGCCAGGACTCAAACTCTGGTCAACCATGTGGAACCCAGCCCCCTCTGTGCAGCATTGATGGTGACACTGAGGGTTGGCCTGGACTCTTCATCTTAGAAGGGTCCCCAGTGACGCACGGGCACAGTGAAGTGGGAAGCACTGTTGCACGCACACGCCAGTGCGAACTCTCACAATACAGTAACAAATATGTGGAACGGCAGCCCTTCGGTGTAATCGCTTATAGCCTCCTGGTGCCATTAGACCACAAGCTCTACCAGTGCAGGGACTGCGTCTGCCTTCGTTGTGACGATATTCTTAGTGCCTGATGCCAAGCCGCGCATACAACACAACAGAACTTCGTTAAAAATAAGACAATAAATACTGACAGAAAATGGGTAGGTTTTTGTTATGGGAACAGAAAATATAGTATTGAAATGACCTCTTTGGGTTTGATTTCATCTAAGCTATATTTCCAACATAGCATATTGGGCCAGTAGGTGGCAGGGAGGTAGTGTTGCTATATTTTGATCAACTAGACTGGGGAGAAATGTTCATATATTGAAATGATCATCTTGTAAGCTAAATAATGTAATTGAATGTATTAAAAAATGTAAATAAAAAATTAAAAAAATAAAAGATGCTGGATCCCACATGGCCAACTGAGAAGTTCAAGTCCCAGACCCAGGGGCTTGAAAAACATGCCAGGAGCATGTGTGTGCATGTCCCAAATGCTGAGAGAACGGAAGAGAAGGAACTGCAGAGTGACCATCCTCCTTAGAAAGGTGCTTTCTCACTTTCCCTCTTTTTGTCTCTTTCCAGAAAGCACACGCACACTTTGGCAAATTAAAAAGAAGAAGAAGAAGAAGATAGAAATTAGTTGCCTTTTCCCCCAGAGGAGCACACATAGCACCCAGCATGTTCCGTTTAAAGTACAATTTTTTAAATAATTATTTTATTTATATTTATTTATTTTAATTTTACCAGAGAGGGGCAGAGTAAAAGAAAGAGACAAACAGAAAAAGTGAGAAAGCAAGCCACCAGGTCCAGGTCTCAAACTGCTATCTCCTGTGTGGGAGTCTAGTGTCCTTAACCACCACACCACTTATCAGCCCTGAGAGTACAATTTTTTTTTTTTTTTGAGAGAGGTTTTTGCTGTAGGATGCATGTG
>NW_006160034.1:757355-785227 GCF_000334495.1 Tupaia belangeri chinensis
GGAATGAAGAGAGGTGAACCCTGGACAAATTCATGTTCACTTCCTCTTCTGTGATTTTTCTTTAATAGAGATCTTTGTCATAGGGCATGTGCGCTCACAGGAGAGAGACAGAGATAGTGAGAGGGAAAGTGAGAAATCATCCCTGAGGGAGTGCAGTCCCTTCTCCATTCTCCTCCTGGGATCTTGGGCATGCACACGCGCCCAGCATGATTTTCAAGCCACTAGGTCTAGACTCGAACCATGGCCAGCCACGTGGGAGTCCAGTGACGTACCACTACACCATCTGCTGGTCCCTCCTCTTCTGTGATTTTGGAATGAGTTAACGAACTGTTCTGCACTGTTTGTAGACAGAAAAGTAAGAGATTGCATTGTTTTGCACTTAGAGGTGTTGTAAGAACTAAGTAAAATAATGATAGCATTGAAAGAGCACTTACTAGATTTCGTTGTTGCACTAAGTGACTACATTATCGGAGTTATTTGCCAGAGGGTGCTAAGCAGAGAGAAAGAGACAGAGAAATACAGAGAGAGCGAGAGAAAGAGAAAGAAAATAACCTCAAATGGCTCATAGTCATGGCACAATCCCTTCTTCTCCATTTTTTCCATCCTGTTGGGATTTTGAAGTTGGCCTCAATGTGTTTTTCAAGCTACCAGGGCCAGGATTCGAACTGTGTGGTTAGCCAAGCAGAATCTAGCTCTCTTAACTACCAGGCCATGGGGCCAGCCCTGGATTAATTCTTTTTGTTTGTTTGTTCATTTACAACAGGGCATGAATACTTGGAGGAGAGAGAGAGAGAGAAAAGAAGTGAAAAAGCATCCCTTGAGGAGATGGCCCTGCTGCCATCTATTCTCCTCCATTCTTTTCTTGGAATTTTGCCCATGCACACACACACACACACACACACACACACACACACACACACACATCCAGCATGGTTTTTTCAAACTGCTGGGTCTGGGACTCAAACAGTGCAGTCGGCCATGTGGGATCCAGTTTCCTTAACCACCATGCCGATGGTTGATCCCTGAATGAATTGTTGTATCAACAAAACACCCACCCTTTCAGGAGCCCTTTACAACTTATGAAATTATGAGGTACGTTAGGTGTGTCTGTACATATATATGTATACATATACGGGATATATAGATTATCTGTATGGTGTGTCATAAATCTACATATCATATGTGGATATACAGATCTACTTATATCTACCTGATATGGATCCTGTCTGCTAAGAGCTGCCTGCAGACAGGAAGTATTTCTGTTCCACTTTTGCAGACTGCGTGCTGGGAAATGTGACAAGCTGGTTTGCAACTGTTTTAGGGCTGTTTTGCCACTTTTCCCATTTCCTTTGTCTGCAATGTCCATGAGCCCTGACTCTATAAGCCCCGTAACTCCTGCAAGTTGGGGCCCAGGCTTTGGAGTAGGAGGTCCTCTGGGGCAGCCGGCTTAATCAACCCGGGTTCTCCTACCTCTGAGTGTCGCTTGGTTTCTCAGCGGTTTGTTTTCTGCAACATATTTACGTATGTCTACAATATATAAATACATATGTATATATGTCTATATATGATATATATAAAATATATATTTCAATATATATACTAAATAACTCATCTATAGATCATCGATGAGGGTATATAATATGTATATATACATCTACATGATATTTGTGATGTATATTTGCATATACACACAGAGATGAGGGTATATGTATATATAGGTGTGATAGGTGTGTGTGTATCTCCTATACACTAAACTATCACTTCTTCAAAAACTAGGAAATTACCTTCTTGATGATCTTTGAGTGAGGCCAGCGCCACTTTATTTTATTTTATTTTTTTAAGAGCTTTTCGCTATAAGGCGCGTGCGCTCGCCAGACAGACAGAGAGAGACAGAGAGACAGAAAGCGAGAAATCACTCCACGGGGGGATGGCCACGCCGCAATCCCTTCTCCTCCATTCTCCTCTTGGAGATCTTGGGCACGCACGCACACGCGCCCGGCGTGAGTTTTAAGCCACAAGGTCCGGGACACGAACAGCGGTCGACTACGTGGAGTCCAGCAACATAGCCATTACGCTAACTGCTGGTCCCACCAGTGCCACTTCTAACAGGAGGAGGGGCCCAGTGGATGTCTGTTTAATGGACCGACTAGTACGACATTGTTGACATTTTGGCCGTCTTTTCCCTGTCGCCTTCCCTCACCAAATCTCAGATCGTCATCCAGTAAGATATACTTAACTGGCAGAGTTATTCTGAAGCTCGAACGCAGCCGTGTGTTGGGCCAGCCAAGGTGTGGTGGTGAAGGCGGCCGAATGCCACATGGTCAACTGGGTGCTTCGAGTGTCAGACCCTGGTGTGCCAGGCGCGTGTGTGTGAGTGCCCAAATCCCCAAAGGGAGGAGAGCTGGGAAGGGGATGACGTGTGGTCACTCCCCATGGGGACAGTGCTTTCTTACTTTCCTTCTCTCTTTCTCTCTCCCTCTCTCTCTCCAGGCAGCACACATACACACCCTCTGGCAAAGTCTTAAAAAAGAAAGAAAAAAATATCTTTTTCCTCAGGCTGGTCATGTTCCTTAGAGAGTTTTTCCCATCTTCTGCTCAGAAGGTAAGGCTTGACCTCGGGCCTTTCAGGAACGGGTGAGCACCTGAGCATTTCCTATTCCTGCGATAATTCAGGCTCTCGTGCGAGTCCCCAGCCCCTTCAGCCTTGACTGAGGAGTGGACCACGGGCCAGCCGCAGTGGCTCAGTGACGACACCATGCTCTGCGATGCAGAGGCCACAGGGGAGACCCTCGGGTTCACGTCCCAGGGTCACGCTGTGTCCCTCAGATATGCACCCGTGTGCCTGTGACCCGCTGGCCGGGGCTCGGCTGGACTGTGGTGCTCTCTTTCTTGGAAGAAAAAAAATAAATAAACTTAAAAAGAAGTAGAGGCCCAGTAGACGGTGTGGAGGTTAAGGCATTGGATCCCACACTGCCTACTGTACGATTCTAGCCCCCAGACTCAGCAGCTGAAAAAAAATCACACCAGGCATGGGCACGTGTGTGCCCAAAATCCCGAGAGGAGAATGGAATTGGAGAATGGAGATGTGGCATGGACATCCCCCGGGGGATTGTTTTCTCACTTTCTCTATTTCTCTCTGTCTGTCTCTAGTGAGTCACACACTCTATATCAAACTAAATAAACAAACAAAATAAAACAAAAAAAAAAGTGGATAAACCTCCACTTTTGTTCTATTGGGAAAGACTTGGGGAATCGAGGACATAACTTGCTATTTCTCTCGGACCCAGCAGCTTAAAACTCATGCGGGGCACACGTGTGTGCATGCCCAAAATCCCGAGAAGAGAATGGAGGAGAAGGGATTGCGGCGTGGCCACCCCCGCGCCCCGGGGGGTTGATTTCTCCCTTTCTGTTTCTCTGTCTCTCTGGTGAGCGCGTGCAACCTATAGCAAAAATCTCTCTCTCTCTCATTTTTTTTTTTAAAAGCCATTTCTGAAGCAGTTTTCAGCGTCTCGTCCCTGTGTTTTATCCCTTCGCCTTTACTCCATAGCCAGAGGGTTTCATGTTGCCACTAACTCAACATCTGGTGTTCTTGGGTCTGCCCCCACCTTTGTCACAGCTCTTCAGCCCGCAGAATTCCGCTGCTGTCTCTTCTCCCTCTCTGCCCTCCTCGTGGGTTTTAGTGGGGTTCTGGAGGGAGACAAAATAGGTCTACTTGTTCAATCCATTGTCTACCTGAATCAGCTGTCAAACATCCTGAGAAAACTGAGATTCATTTAGCTCACAAATATTGAGTCCTGGGATGTTTCTGCTACTTTGATAAATGCCGGAGATAATTTATCTTCCATAGTGCTGACTGAGGCTCTAAGGCCGTGTTTTGAAAGGAAAATGTCTCTTTTCTTGCTACAGCCCTGAAGTCAGAATTCTATTTTGTGGGGATTACTGTAGGCTGGGGTTACTTGGGGATAGGGCAACTTCATAACTGTTACTGACTTGAATCATCTAGATGTTTTGGGTCATTTCTCTTTTCTCTTTTCTTTTTTTTTTTTTGCTATAGTGTGTGCTTGCCCTGACAACAACAGAGATAGAGGAGAGAGAGTAAAAAAATACCACTGGAGCGATATCTACACCGCAATCCCTTCTCCTCCACTCTCCTCTCAGGATTTTGGGCATGCAGGCACACGCACCCAGCGTATTCTTCAATCTGCCAGGTCTAGGACTTGAACAGCAGAGTTGACTATGTGAGATCTGGCCACCTTAACCTTCACATCACCTGCTGGTCCCACTTGGGATCATCTCTCTCTTTCTTTTTATTTTAAAGAATTATTTTATTTTATTTTAATTAATTAATTAGTTAGTTAACCAGTGAGATAGAGAGAGAGAGAGAAAGTGAAAAGACAAGTCATTAGATCTGGAACTCGAACCTCAACTGACCCTGTGGAAGTCCAGCACCTTAACACCACATGCTGGCCCCACGTGGGGTCGTTTCTGAGGTCGCCTCCCTCCTCCACCTGGGTTGTGCTTTTGAGTATCTGCGGGTTAAATAGCCCAATACCCTCTTTCCAAGGCCGCGTGTCAACTCCCCTTAGAGAGCATTCGTTCCGAATAGCGCTTTAACAAGGTCAGATGTGCAGGTGTGACCGCGCGTGGGTGTGCGGGACCCTTACACAACCACACGTCCCCAATCGTGTCTGTGCTCCTGGTGCCAATTTTCTCTAGATCTTGTTTTTGAGGTTTGGCCACAGGCTTCGAGGACCACAACAGCAGGCGAGTCGGAGGAAGGCACGACACGTAGTGAGGCCTGCCATGTCCTGGGCAGTGGCCCTAGCAGGGCATATCTAGGAAGTCATTTAATTTTTTTAAAGAGACTTTTGCTGTAGGGCATATGCACTCACTGGAGAGACAGACAGTGAGAAATCACCTCCGGGGGGTAGTGCATGCTGCCATCCCTTCTCCTCCACTCTCCTCTCAAGACTTTGGGCATGCACACATAAGTGCCTGCTGTGAGTTTTTTTGGTTTGTTTTCCCCTTTTTTTTGAGAGATTTTTGCGAGAAATCACCCCTCAGGGTGGATGGCCATGCCGCAATCCCTTCTCCTCCATTCTCCTCTCAGGATCTTGAGTACACACACACATGCACCCAGAATGAATTTTAAGCCACCGGGTCCGGGACTCAAACTGTGGTCAGCTACATGGGAGTCCAGTAACATAGCCATTACGCCAACTGCTGGTCTCCCGGCATGAGCTTTAAGTCCCTAGGTCTGGGACTTGAACTGTGGTGGACCATGTGTGAGTCCAATGACGACCATTACATTTGCTGATCCCAAATAACTCAGTTAATTTAATATTAGTCCAGAATAAGTTTGTGAGCCTGGCAAAATTCTCCTGGAACAAAGCAAACAGTTCAAACTTTTATCACTCTCTTTTCAATCTTCTCCTCACTTGGAATTCATGTTCTTGGTCTACACTGCTGTGTTCTATTTTGCAAAATCTCTTGAAGTCAAGCAGACCCATTTACACAAATCATATGCATATGAGGATGTGTTCTCAGGATGGCTGGTAGCCCCACTCCACCTGCTTTCAGACTGGAGGTGAGACGCGCATACCCAGCAGCACGGTCCAGCTGCTCTGACAGCAGGTTTGGGACACCCAGGAGCAGGAAGTGGCCAGGCAGGCTCCCCTCAGACCCACTGTGGTTGAAAAGGTTGATGGGAAGGGATGAAAAGCAGCTCAGGGCCAGCTCCGTGGCACAGTGATTACCACAGTGCTGCTCAAGAGAAACCAGTTCCCACCAGGCGATCGTGGTTCAAATCTCGGGTGAGTCAGCCTGAAATACGCTGGGCACAAGGCATCCCCCAGATCTGTGAGCTGGAGGAGCAGAGGAGAGGACCTGGCACGGCCAGACTCCGTGGAGGGTGCTCACCTCTCTCTCCCCTCTTTCTCTCTTCTCTGAGCAAACACTCTATCATGGATAAAGAAAAAAGGCAGTTCAGAGCAGTTTGTGGAATACAAGGTCCATTTATTCACTTATTTTTATCATTTGCCAGAGAGTGCCTTCACCCACCTTCACCCACCAGAGAGAGACAGAGACAGAGAGAGAGAGAGCACCCTCCCAAAGCACGTGGCCACATGCAATCCCTTCTCCTCCATTCTCCTCTTGGGATGTTGGGCATGCACATGTGCCTGGTGTGTTTTTCAGGCTGTCGGTCCTGTTAGGCTGGAGGCCTGGGCAGTTTGGATGTGGGGGGTTGGATGCCACACCACAGTTGGCTGAGGCAACCCGGATCTAATCTGTCATCAGACCTGCGCTGCACTCAGATCTAACCTGGAAGCAGCACATGGCACTCTGCTCTGCACATGGTGTTCTACTCTGGACTCGGCGCTCTACTCTGCACATGCGCTCTGCTCTGCACATGGTGCTCTGCTCTGCACATGGCGATCTACTCTGCACACAATGCTCTACTCTGCACATACGTTCTACTCTGCACATGGTGCTCTACTCTGCACATGGCAATCTACTCTGCACATATGCTCTACTCTGCACACGGTGCTCTACTCTGCACATTGGGGCTCTACTCTGCACGTGGCGCTCTACTCTGCACATGGCGCTCTACTCTGCACACAGGGCTCTACTCTGCACACGACACCAGACCTTACGTGGCACAGCAGTCTGCTCTCCCTCAACCTTTACCATAAATGGATTGTTTCTACCTCTAAGACACTCCCCCTCCCTATACCCTTATAAAAATTGCTAAATCTCCCACGGCGCTCTACTCTGGACTCGGCGCTCTACTCTGCACACGGCGCTCTACTCTGCACACGGCGATCTACTCTGCACATGGCGCTCTACTCTGCACATGGCAATCTACTCTGCACATGCGCTCTACTCTGCACACGGTGCTCTACTCTGCACACGTCACCAGACCTTACATGGTACGCTAGTCTGTTCTCCCCCTAAACTGTTACAATACAAGGACTCTTTCTTCCTATAAGACACTCCCCCCATACCCTTATAAAAATCGCTAAACCCCACCCTAATTCACGACTTCTCTGGCTCCCTCTCTTTGTCAGACCAGCAAACCTCGCCTGGAAGTGCTCCCAATAAAGACTCTACATTTCTATTTTCTCACATGGCCAGTCCATTCCTTACAGTCAGCCCCAAATTCAAACCACACAGTCGACCATGTGGGATCCAGGAGCCTTAACGGCTACTCCTCTGGCTGGCCCAGTCCTGGTATTACATTTCTGGCCCTATTGAACCGAGTCTCTGATGAACTGGAAGGAGAAGATGATCTCCACTTGTTACTGGTATCCTACATTCACAAGGCAATGAAATCCTCTGACTTTATTTTTCACATGAGTGAGTAAAACCACACATTCAGGCTAGCTATAAACAATAATGATAGCAACAGCAAAATCTTGGGACTTGCAGGTGGCCTGGTGGTTAAGGCACTGGACTCCCACATGGCCAACTGCAGTTCAAATCCTGAACTTGGCAGCTTGCTTTCTTATTTTCCCTCTCTCTTGCATGCGCTCTCTCTTTCTCTCTCTCTGGTGAGTGCATGTGCCCTATAGCAAATTAAAATAACAATAATGGGGGAAAATAAAATTAAAAAAATACCAAAATCTTATTTTTGCATAGTACTCAGAGGTTATGAAGCATTATTATACACACCTGTTCTAAAGAGTCTTGAGTTTGGTTTTCCTTGATTTATAACTGTGTCATATGAAGATGACACTGTAAATTCATTGACTAACACGATAAAGATTTATCAGCTAGAGATTTTCTAATCTCAATTCACAGGCATTGTGAGATTTTTCCATTTCAACAAGAGGACCTGAAAAGTCCAAAGGAGGAACTGTGGCAAACAAGTGGTATAAACTTTAGAAGCAGGATTTCAAAACAGAATCTAAAAATCTCAGGGGAAGGAAATGCCGAAGGTCAAATCTCTATCTAAACCCCGTTCTACATTCCAATATCCTGCCTTAGGTGAAGAGACGGAACTTCCTGAACATTCTGCATTTCCTAGATAGTGGATTAGCCCTAGGGGCCTGTGGGCAGTTTAGAACAGCGGGAGAGAGAATGGGGGCAGTGGGGAAAGAACAGATGAGTCCTGGATGGGTGACCTGAAAGTCATGCTGTGTGTGTGTGTGTGTGTGTGTGTGCGCGCATGCCCCAAATCCAGAGAGAATGGAGAAGGGATTGTGGCGTGGCCATCTCCCTGGGGGGAGGGAGGTTTTATTTCTAACTATCTCTCTCTCTGGCAAGCTTAGGTGCCTTATAGCAATTACAAAAGAAAGGAAGGGAGGAGAAAAGAAAAAGAAAGGAAGAAAGAGAAAAAGAAAATAAAAAGAATTGGTGAGGGAGGAGAAAGATGGAAACTGCCTTGGAGGGAGGAGAGAGGAGTTTGTTTTCTCCACTGTCACTGACCCCTCACTCTCCGGACCAAGCGCAGCTGGCACCATGGGCACACACGGAAGGAAAACCGTCTACCTGACATTCAGGGGTTCTTAGCCCAGTCCAGGAAGAACTTCACACACGAAGCTGTTAAATGCAGGGTGTGCCGTGAGTCAGCCCTTGACCTCTGAGAACAGAGCTAATAAAACAAAGGCGAATCAGACACACCGGATGCGGGCACTTAAAAGAGACGGACAACTGGCAGGCCAGGTTGGTTCGGTGAAGAGTGGGAGATGCTGACTCATCGTGGTGAAGACTCTATTGGCCCGCTGTAGGGAGTGGTTGAGAGGATCAGAACTCTGTATGTCCTGGATTCCTGATCACAGTTTGAGGAGGAACCCAAGGCTGGCCACTGAGCCTGCCCAGTGTGGGGGGCCTCCCAGTGGAGGTGCCATGCCGGGACCAGCCACCACCATTTGCAGCAAGGCCATTCTTAGTAATAACCTGCATGGTCATTGCTGTTGCAGGTGCATCTCTTGTGTCTTTCTTGACACCTCTCAGGCGGGGGTCGCCATTCCCACCCCTGCCCCTGTATATTTATTCAGATCTCTCATGAACCAGCCGGACCGCACAGTATTCACAGTGCTCCGATCACACAGTCTCCCCGCCCCCCAACTCGGGGAAGGCAAGCAGCAGGTACTGACCACCCGCTCTCAGTGCCAAGCATGTAGCAGGTGTGTGGTCAGTGTCTGAGCTTCGGGATGAGTGAATGAGTGGATCAACGACAATGAATGAAAGCGGACTTGGAGATTTAATACGAGCAGAGTTCAACGCTGTACCCAGGGAACAATGGCGAGGACGCCCTGCAAAGCTTGCTTGGAAAGAGCCAAAAGAAAATGGCTCAACAGATGAGGCTTGATAATGGGAGGCCTTCAGTGGCAGAAACCAATCTGTAGCTTTTTCATTCATTCAACAAAGAATTTGCTGGAAACGCTTTCAAGTACTGTAGAAGGTATAAAGTGTCAGTCTCTATCTTTAGAGAGTAACCTCTGAGGAGGAGAGGACTGAGAGAGAGCCACATGAAAAGGCAGGTGGGGCCAGGGTGGGGCACAGCGCAAATACAACTGGAGCCATATGGGAAGATCCTGGGTTCATGTCCCGGGACCTCCCTGGACAAGCTGGGCCAGCTAAGACTGGAGGTGGATTGAGTCAGGAAGATGCTGTTGGGGGTGGCTCTCTCTGTCTCTCTCTCTCTCTTTCTTTCTCCCTTCATCAGAGAGACACAGAGACAGGGAAAGTGAGAAATCAGCCCCTGGTTGGGATGTCCATGCCGCAATCCCTTCTCCTTCATTCTCCTCCTGAGATTCTGGACACCCATGCACACAGGCTAAGTGTGTTTTTCAAGCCACTGACTCTGGATCTCAATTGTGCAGTTGGCTGTGTGGGACCAGTGCCTTAATCATCATGCCACCTGCTGGCCCAAATAAACAAACATACATACACATATATGTACATATATGTACATATGTGTACACATATGTATATATAAATGTATATGTGTATATATGTGCAGATGTGTATATATGTATATGTGTGCAAATGTGTATATATGTATATATGTATAAATGTGTATATATGTATATGTGTATATGTGTATATGTGTATATGTGTATATATGTGCATATGTGTATATATATGTATAAATGTGTATATATGTATATGTGTGTATATATGTGTATAAATGTGTATATATGTATATATGTGTATATATGTGTGTGTATATATGTATATGTGTATATGTGTACATATGTGCATATGTGTATATATATGTATAAATGTGTATATCTGTATATATGTGTATATATGTGTATAAATGTGTATATATGTGTATATATGTATACATGTGTATATATGTGTATGTGTACGTGTGTGTGTGTGTATGTATATATATATATATATAAAGGGCAGCTGGTGACAAAGGTGGTCTGATACAATCCGGGAACCTGGGAAGTTCAAGGATTGAGTTGTCTAGATGCGCTGACAGAGGAGCACGTGGCATTTGGGGTAAGAGGATCCCCAAAGCATCAGTAAGGATGGGGAGTGGAGACGGCACCAGGACCGGGGCAGGGGTGGGGTGGGGGAGCCAAGAGCGGCTCCCCACGGCTGGAGCTCATCAGGGCACAGGGCGAGGTGGATCAAGAATGAGGAGAGGCCAGCGAGGGTGAAGCAGGCAGAGGAGCCGCGGAGCGTGTGTGAGCTTGCCCTGTGCTGGGCAGGGCCGATTACACGCCCACGGGCTGGCAGCCTGCTCCAGTAAAGGGCCAGGTCTTTGCACACTCTTACCTGAGGTTCGGAAATTGTTTTGCTCTGTAGTCGTCAAATGCTGAGATGGTTCTTGAGGTTTTTACATGAGAACTCATCTTGGTGTGCTGCCTTTTCTGGCACCAGATCCCATCATGATGGTGGCTGAGTGTCTGAGGCCGCCCTAGGCTGAGACAACCATGGGCTGGGGCCCCGGGAGGCCCTTCCCTCCAAGTGACCACATCCTTGATCATGGGGTCAGCGAAGTCTTTGGCAAACGAAGTGGGTTTGAGCTGGCAGCGGCTGGTCCACATTAAACCTGTTACAATTAACCCCGAGATAGCTGTATTCAGTGATGGGGGAAAGATTTCATGTTCTATAGTCTCGAATCAGAAACCAGGTGTAATTTTTCACCATTCCGTTGGTTGTTAAATGACAGCCCCCACCAGCTCACTCCCAGCGTTAAGTTTGTTGGACAGACATTGAGGTAGCTCATAGAACTGAAAGAAAAGGCAGAGCCAGGCATCTCTGGGGGCCCTGAGGTTGTAACAGGGCTCGAGGTTGTCCAGACCCTCTTTTATTTTGAGAGAGATTTTTGCTATAGGGTGTTTGTGCTCACTGGAGAGACAGAGAGACACAGAAACAGACAGCAAGAAATCACCCCCTAGGGGACTGGCCATGCCACAATCCCTTCTCCTCCATTTTCCTTTTGGGATATTGGGCACGCACACATGCCTGGCATGAGTTTCTAGCTGTCAGGTCCGGAACTCACAGTGCAGTTGAGCACATGGGAGTTAGCACTATATTGCCTGCTGGCCCCTTCTGGGCCCTCTTTTTACCCCCTTCTTCATTGTCCCTGCTGGTGGAAATGTGACTTCCAGCAGCCTCAGAGTGACATCCTTCCTCCATCATGATCTAAGAGGCAAGAACGAGTCTCCTCCCTACAGCTCCAGCAGATAAGAACTCCAAGCTGCGTGGTCGGACTCATGCGCATCCCAGTCCTAACTCTAACATGGGGGGGTAGAGGGCTTGATCAACACAGCATGGGTTACCTGCTGTCCTGTGGTCAAGGCGTCTGGGACTCTGCCAGAGGAGTGGGAGAGAGTGTGGGGCAAAGACAACGGTTCATATGCAAGGCTGTAGAGGCTGCGAGGTCTCCCGTGGACGCTCTGATGATGCTGGTTAGAACTCAGGACTTCCCAATTCAAACTCCAAAGGCTTATGTCTGTAGTCGGGTTCCACACGCCTCCGTATGCCTGAACTTTGTCCCTGTAATTATATCTTCATTATTTCTGGGTCACTGACACATGGTCAGAGCCCGCCAAGTTGTTTGATTTAAAAGGAGCTCCTTCCCCCCATCTCTGTTTATCTCGAAAGACATCTGTCTTCAACTTTCTTAGCTCAGAAATGGAATTTTTCGGTGTCTAAGAGCCAAGCATACACTTGAAAAAAACCCCGCAGTAGATCCTGAGAGTCTTTTTCCTGGAGACCGGGCAGGGCTTGGCTGTGACTCCCCAGATCCTGGAGTCTGACCTGGAGTGGGGGCTCTGGTTCCTGCCCTGCTGGGTCACAGCTAACAAGGGGAGGGAGCTGATGGTCTGCAGCCAAACGGCCCAGGGCGTTGCCCCTCTGTAAGCGTCTAATGCCACTTAGATCCTCTTCTAGGTTGAATTGCGTGTGTCCCCCGTGTTGAAGTCTTAATCCCCACCACATCACATCGTGGCCATATTTGGAGAGAAGGTCTTTGTAGAGGAAATCAAGATAAAAATGAAATCATTTGGGTCGGTCCTGATCCAATATGGCTAGAATCCTTGGAAGAAGAAGCTATGGAGACACACACACACACACACACACACACACACACGGATGAAGGCGGAGGTCGGGGGGAGGCTTCCAGAAGCCGAGGAAGGTCAGAGCTCACTAGCCATCATGGAGCCGGGGGAGGCGCAGGACGGTCTTCTTCAGGCCCTCGGGAGGAACCACCCTGCCCGCGGCTTGGTCTCAGATTCTCGCCTCTAGAACCGTGAGACAACACACCCTTTTCTGTTCTTTAGGTCCCTGAGTTACGGCAGCCTGGCAAGCACACACACATCCTGTGCAGCGATAGTGTGACAGCCGTGGGATTTTAACACACCCAGGGCTGGACACGGCTGGACAAACCCTTGCAGAGTTTCTTCCCTCCTTGGTCTCTCTGCGGTGCTCTCCTCCCACCTCCTCTTCCCCTCTTCCCTCCTTGTCCTCCACCATTCCCAGATGCGGCCTGGATCGGCCTCGTCACCAGTCCTGGTGGTGACCCGCCCTCACAGACAGACTCTGTCTCAGAAGTTATTGTTACCAAACTCAAATCGGGTTCACTTGCCCAAGCGCTATAAAACCGAACCACAGGCGCATGGTGTGATGAGGGAAAGTCCAGCTTTATTGCAAAGCGCAAAGCAAGGAGAGTGGGCAGCTCGTGCTGAAAAGACCTGGTCTCCCCAAGATGTTCCCCACATGCGTTTTTTGCTTTGCCCTTTTTTTTTTTTTCCCAAAGAGGTGTTTGCTACAGGGCACATGTGCTCGCCAGAAAGACAGAGAGAGACAGAAAGCGAGAAATCAACCCCCGGGGGGATGGCCACACCGCAATCCCTTCTCCTCCATTCTCCTCTTGGGATCTTGGGCATGCACGCACACTCACCTGGCATGAGTTTTAAGCCACCGGGTCCAGGACGTGAACCACGGTCGACTATGTGGGAGTCTAGTGACATAGCCATTACGCTAACTGCTGGTTCCCCTACGTGTGTTTTTAAAGGCAAAATTAGGAGCAGAGGTCCCAGGCACGTGATCAGTTCAGTGATTGGTTCAAGAAGGCGTGATCATCTCGTGGGCATTCTTGATTGGTGAGGCCTTAGACAATCAAATTCCTCTTCAGATTTCTGGAGCCATTCAGCCTGGAGTCTCTGAGCTCACAGCCAGCAGCTTCTAGCCTATAAAATATCTTACGTATTGAAATGAAAACCTTATTTTTCCTTTAAGTGAGAGTTTTAGAGGTCAAGTGGCCCTCACTCATGGTCCATGTTGGTCATTATCATAACCAAAGTCTGAAGACTTACTCCTTACTCTGGGGCATTCCATGTAAATGGACCTTATATTTCAAGAACTTTAGAAAATATATCAGGACCAGTAGTTAGCATAATGGCTATGTTGCTGGACTCCCATGTAGTCGACCGCGGTTTGCGTCCCGGACCTGCCGGGCACGTGTGCATGTGTGCCCAAGATCCCAAGAGGAGAATGGAGGAGATTGCGGTGTGGCCATCCCCCCTGGAGGGTGATTTCTCCCTTTCTGTTTGTCTGGTGAGCGCATGTGCTGTATAGCAAAAAACAACTACAACAACAACAAAAAAAACCTCTAAAAAAAAGAAAGAAAATATATTGGGGGTCCTTGCTCGGTCTCATTATCCCATCCTAGTGAGGTGTCTAAATGCCCTTCCAGGAGATATTTAAAAGAAGAGCTCCTGGAGAGAACAACAAGGCTGCCCAAGGTTGGATGGGGAGAGTCAGCCTTGCCTGATAGTTGAGCCACGGCCACCATCACTGCTTTGCAACAGAACCACCATGGCCACCGAAGCGGCCCATTAGGGATTTTAGATCATTTATTTCCTCTCTTGGCTTTGGTTTTCTTAGCAATGGAGGGAAAGCTGGCTTCTAGAGGTAGCCCTGACATGTTCGCTGTGTGACCTTGTGGAAGTCCCTTAGCCATCCTCACTGGCACAATAGTGTAGTTTCTGGAGCTGAATGGTTGCACGGTGGTAGAAGGCAGTGGTGGGATGGGATGTTCTGTGAGGGCGACCCGCACAGGAAGTTTTCAGGTTTGCATTCGGAGCCTTTCCTGAGTATGTCAGGCATGCGTGTGGCCACGATCCCAGGCTGGCTGCAACTTGGGGGAACTGCAGTGTCAGGACCCTGGTAGGGGCCCGTCTGCCTCTCATGATCATGGAAGAAAGACATAAATAAATTTGAAATAATACTACTAATAGTTTATACATCCAAGGGTTGTTAAGAAGATGAAATAAGACAGGAGCAATTACTGAACTCTATTGAAAGCTACCATTTATGTGCAAGAAACCTTTTCACTTAAAAATGTTTTAAAGTACTTAGGACAGGATTTGGGAGTATAGCAAAAACTTCTAGTAGGTCAAACAGGAGAGGTTGGAAACACTTTTCAGGTGTTTTAAATAAAAGTACATTCAATGTACTTGATTAAGAGGGATAAACTGATGCAAAATGTAAGGGTCCAGTCAATGTTTCCCCTTTTCTTTTACGATAATGTATGCATTGCATGGGGTGGGGGGAGAAAAGGGCGAGGAGAGAGAGAGGCAGAGAGAAAGCATTCCCACAGGGTCTCGTCATGCTGTGACCCCCTTTCCCTAGTCCTCCAGCTCCCCGGGATCCCTGGCATCGGTACTGTACCTGGTGTGGTTTTCAGACTGACACGACATCCGAACCGCAGTCTCCCTCTGGCTTCCAGCACTGCAGGGCACTAGCTGTCACTCACTTGTTTAATACTCTGTGTTATATTGGATACTGAATTAGAATGACTCTCAGTTGGAAGGATGTTGGTCCTGGTGAATGTTTCTATGGCTGTACTTTGTAGTGGATTGTAGCTCTGTGTGTGTAGTTAATCAACACCTTACTGTAAATAAATCACTCACAATTACCCTTCGTCAGTGGTTCTCAATAAGGGATGGTTTCTCTCCTCTAGAAACATTTTTGGTTGTCATGACAGGAGAGACCCTCACAAGAATGATCTAGGTTCTTTTTTTTTTTTGGAGAGGTTTTTGCTATAGGGCGCATACACTCACCAGAAAGACAGAGAGCGACAGAAAGACAGCGAGAAATCACTCCCTAGGGGGTATGGCCACACCGCAATCCCTTCTCTTCCATCCTCCTCTCAGGATCTTGGGCACGCATGCACTCAAGAATGATCTAGTTCAAAATGTTAAACATGTTGAGGCTAAGAAGCATTGTGCTCTATCTATCTGGATTTTTAAAAGTTCATGAAGGCCTGATGGTTGGCATGTGGCTGAGGCAGTTGGATCCCACATGGCTAACTTTGTGATTTGAGTCCCAGACCCAGCAGCTTGAAAAACACGCCGAGAGCATGCATGTGTGTGCCCCTAATCCCAGAAGGATGGAGAGCTGGAGGAGAAGGGATTGTGGCATGGACATCCCCCAGGAGATGGTTTCTCACTTTCCTTCTCTCTCTGTCTTTCTCAGTGAGTGCATGAACCTTGTTCCAAAACAAAAACAAATACAAAACAAAACAAAAACAAAACAAACCCAAAGAGCAAAACTACTTTATGGAAAATAGGTATTATACAAAAACTTTACATGGTATTTCAAAGTTCTTTTGTACCAAAATAAACTTGTACTTGAATTCTACTTTTCCACCAACTTTTTGAAATCCTGTGTGCGTGTGTGTGTACATGTGTGTTTGTACATCCGGAATGGATATGCAGAAGAACAGCCACCAGAGTGAGCTATATATTATAGATTTTTTTTTCACAGATTATAGTTTTTTTAAAAAGGACGTTTGTGAGGAAGGTGCTGGCAGGGGCAGGTCCACGGCTGCAGAGGAGTCTGTCTGCCGAGCTGGGGAGGATCGGCATGTCAGGTTTTCGGAACAGGGCAGCCCGCTTCCCAGTCCATCCGCCAAGCGCAGCCCCGTTCTGCCTGAGCCGAGTGACCCATCTGTGAGCCTCGGCTGCTGGGGACAAAAGTGCTGCTATCTCCTCGCAGGGCTGCGCACAATCGCAGAGACACGCACACTGGCATTCTTGTTAGCAGTTGGCAGGTCCACAATTGGCGCGATTGTTCCAGACAGTGTGCGAGCACACTACTGCTTCGTGTCCTTAATGTCTCAGTGTGCTAGGGATAAAGGGGAGGCCGGGGGGGAGGGGGCCTATAAGTTTTAATTATTCAAATACATGCAGAATTATACAGCCTTAAAGACTCTGTTTCTGAGGCTCCTTCCTGCATTGACAATGCAGTAGATTCTGCAGAGGACTCAAAATAACGCCCTTGCTCTGAGTTGGGAATTTAAAAGAGGCTCATTCATTCTTTGGGGCTGCCAGGTGATCATTTGGTCATTCCTGTTGTGGGCACAAAAAAAAAGAAAAGAAAAAGAAAAAATATCAGAAATGACGCAGCCTGTCTGAGCAGGGTCCCTTGGCTGACCCTACCACTTCTTTTCCTGTTGCAGCGGCAACTCAGAGGGGAACTTTCATCCCAAATCCCGTATTTTATTCATGTCTATCCACTGCTGCTGTCATTGCTTTCCCTTCTTGTTTTGTTTTTGGAGAAAATAGATATCTGGAGTTTTAGCATGCCAGTATCAAATGACACTCATTCTATGGCAGTTAAGTTCTTTGTTGTTTTTTATTTAGAGAGATTTTTTGCTACAGGGCGCATGCGCTCACCAGAGAGACAGAAAGCAAGAAATCACTCCCCAGGGGAACTGGCCATGCTGCAATCCCATCTCCTCCATCCTCCTCTCAGGATTTTGGGCATGTACACACACATGCCTGGCATGAGTTTTTAAGTCACCAGATCCGGGACTCGAACCGTGGCCAATTCTGTGGGAGTCTAGCGACATAACCATTACACCATCTGCGGGTCCTAAGTTCTTTTTCGTTTTTAAAGAATTATTTATTTTATTTATTTATTATTATTTTGTATTTTGACCAGAGAGAGAATGAAAGGGAAAGTGAGAAAGCAAGCCACCAGGTCCAAAACTTGAACCACGGTCAACCATGTAGGAGTCCAGCACCTTTAAATACCACACCACTTTTTTTTTTTTCTTCTAGGTTTATTGAGAAAGAGAGAGAGAGAGAGAGAGAGAGAGAGAGAGAGCACATTCCCAAATAGTGTCCTGACACCAATCCACCCCAGCCTTCAGTTGGCCCGGGTATATGAATGCTTGGTTTTTGAGAGAGGTCTCCAGACTTGAACCTGGAAACTTCCCACATCAGATTGCTTCCCAGAGTGTTTTACTGCTGTGCCACCTTCTGGGCCCTGACCGTTATCTTATGTTTTCAAAGAAAGACACTAACAATGACAGGCCACCAAGATGCTATTTTGAGTTGAGCTTAACAGGTCTTAGAAATGATTCTGAATAGAATACTGCTTGGTCTACTGTGTATTAATCACCAGCCTTTAATAACCAACCGCTGTCACAACGACCAGTGCGAGGTGCTATGGGATCTGCTATGAGTCTGTAAATACAAACACAGACAGGAAACATATCAGACGTTTCTACCTTAGTGGGTCAGAGACTGTGCGTGGCGAGGGGAGGCTGTACTCAAGCCAGGAAGAGACACAACCAAAGCCTGTTCTATGGTGTCTGGGTAGGTTTCAGGGTTCAAGGATATCATCTTCTAGTTTGGAAGACAAATTATATTGACAGTACAGGGTTTATGAATAGTAAATAGTTTAGTCTTAATTACAGGGTGATGTGAGTTTCTAAGAGGAGGCACCAGACTGGCTTGAATAGACGTATTGGAGTTGGAAATGAGACGGGATGACTAATTCATCTGATGGAGAACTGGTCTGGCTACAGAGCCCACAACTGATCACGCACACTCCCGAGAGCAAGGGAATGGCCGTCCATCAAGGGCCATCCCACGTGCCGGGCGCTGTGCCAGCTGCCTGGGGCTCTGGGAGGCCCCGTGCTTGGTTCTTGCTCTTACAGAGTCGACAAAAACGTTTCAGGGAATCCATTTGGCCGCACAGGACAGACAGAAATGGGGAGAGTCAAGCGCTCAAGAGAACAGCTGTGAGGATGGATGGACACCCAGGTGATGCGGGCCCCGGGCTAACGCGGTGGCCTTGGGAGCACAGAGGAAGAGGGAGCCTGGGAGCACCTCCATGCACAGAACCTGGAAGAAGAGACTGAGAGAGAAGGGAGCTTTAAGGAGGGAAGGGACAGGGGAACGACAGTGGTGACCCCACCTGAAATGGGGCCCTCGCCAAGGCAGCTGAATGCAAGTGAAAGTTACACTTTTTTTTTTTTTTTTTTGAGAGGTTTTTGCTATAGGGCACGTGCACGCGCCAGGAAGACAGAGAGAGACAGAAAGCGAGAAATCACCCCCAGGGGGGATGGCCACGCCGCAATCCCTTCTCTTCCATTCTCCTCTCGGGATCTTGGGCATGCATGCACATGCACCCAGCGTGAGTTTAAGCCACCGTGTCCGAGACTCAAACCGCAGTCGGCTACATGGGAGTTCAGCCACATAGCCATTATGGTAACTGCTGGTCCCAAAATTACATGGTTTTTAAGCTATCGAAAGTAAAAAAGTTGGCAGGACATTTGGGAGAATTTCAAAAAATTCCTGGAAAATCAAAATATGAGTTTATTTTGGTCCAAAAAACTTGAAATTCATGCATAGCTTTTTTTTTTTTTCTTAAATATATCTTTCCCAGGAAGTTTTTGAAGACCCCTCGGACACATCGAAACCAACACTAGGAAGATGGAACGCTGGGTGGATGCAAGATAGATGAGAGTGGGTGACTTTTCTGGAAACTGAAAAGACAGCGTCTCGGGGGCATCCCAGCGTTCGGAAGAGGGGAGGAGACGGGAGTTGGAAGTGGTTGAAAAGGTCAAGCAGAAGCAGGAAAATGTGTCACAGAGTCTAAGGGAGGAAAGAATTTCAAGCAGTGGGTTGTCAGCGAGGTTAAATGCCGCAGAGAGGCTGGAGAGAGGAATGCCGGGATAAAGCCCTCCATTGTATAACACCCCACTCTAGAGAATGCTCTGTGGGATTTTTCTTTCAAAATTAAATGAAGGCGCTGGACTCCCACATAGTCAACCATGGTTTGAGTCCCGGACCTGGCAGCTTAAAACTCACACTGGGCACATGTGTATGCGTGCCCAAGATCCCAAAAGAAGAATGGAGGAGAAGGGACTGTGTGTGGCCATCCTCCCCAGGGGGTAATGTCTCACTTTCTATCTCTCTGTCTCTGTCTCTTCGGCTGCACCTTATAGCAAAAATGTCTCTTAAAAAATTAAATGAAGGCCCATGGCCTACTGGTTTAGAGGGTTGGACCCCCACTTGCAGACTATAGTTTGAATCCCAGTCTCGGTGGCTTGAAAAATATGGACGCACGTGTGTATGTGCTCAAGGATGAGAGTGGAGAAGAGACTGGGGTAAGCCATGCCCCATTGAAGGTACTTTCTCCTTCTTTATTTCTCTCTCTGTCTCTCTGGAACGTGCATGCACCTTCTGGCAAATTAAAAGTAAAGTAAGGGAAAAGTATAAGCTACAGATAAGCTCAGAAATAAAACCTATATGTCAAGGGACAGAAACCCAGTGACCTGCAGAGCTGAGATAACAGCGCCTGGCGGTCATGGAACATTTTGTTTTCAGAATGGAATATGTTATTTCAACTGATCTTTATAATATTCTTGGGATGCTTATGGCCTAACAGGAATCTCCTTTACTCTCTTTATCATTCACTTGATCAACTGTGATTTGCATTTGCATAATGATTGATAACAATAAATATCTAGAAACTTGGTGATGGAGACTAAAATATGCTAGTAATGAGGATGATAACCATAGCAGTAATACTTCACATTTATAAGCACGAATAGATTGCACATATGTTACTTCATTTTACCTTCGACTACTCTATGAAATGTTTCATTATTTCTACTTATGTGTGGGCAGCTTTTTAAAACCTATGGCATGGGGACCAGCAGTTGGCATTGTGGTTAAGGTGCTGGACACAACCACATGGACGACCATGGTTCGAGTCCCAGACCTGGTGGCTTCCTTTCTCCCTTTCCCTCTCTCTCTCTCTCTCTGTGTCTCTCTCTGGTCAAATTAAAATAAATGAATGAATAAATAAAATTAAATAAATAATTATTAAAAAAAATAAAACCTATGGCAAAACCAAATGCATTATACAGGACTAAACTAGAGCAAATACATCATTTTCTTGTGTTTCATGAACTTAAGTTTTGCTAAGAACAATGAAGGATATTTTATCATAGAACAAAAAAACCCTCAAAATATCAGGACATATCAATCAGTTCTAGAATCTAAAGCTGCTTATCTCATTTGAAAGTCTCATAAATTTCTGCTAGAATTTTTTAGGTTGCAGGGCTGGCAGGTGGTGTGGTGGTTAAAGGCTCTAGACTCCCACATGACTAACCTCAGTTTGAATCCCGGATTTGGTGGTTTGCTTTCTCACTTTCCCTCTCTCTCTCTTTCTCTGTCTCTCTCTGATAAAACTGGAAAATAATAATAATAATAAATAAAGTCAAATAAAAAGTAATTCAAAAAAATAAGAGTTTTTTTTGGTCGTAAACAAGGAAACCCACCTGAAACTCATTTAGGGAGAAAATGGCTCAATTTATGTGGCTCAATCTATGAAAAGTAGAACTTTGGGGCCAGCAGGTGGCATGGTGGTTGAGGCACTGGACTCCCACATGGCTGACCACGGTTTGATTCCCAGACCTAGCAGCTTGCTTTCTCACTTCCTCTCTCTCTCTGATCAAATTTTAAAATAATAATAATAATAGCGTAAACTCATGCCAGGTGCATGTGCGTGCGTGCCCAAGATCCTGAGAGGAGAATGGAGTAGAAGGGATTGTGGTGTGGCCATTCTCCCTGGGGGTGATTTCTCGCTTTCTGTCTCTATGTCTCTCTCCATCTTTCTGGAGCATGCACGAGCCCTATAGCAAAAACCTCTCAAAAAATAATAATAAGCTTTAACAAAAAAGAAAAGTAGGAGTTCAGTCTAAAGGTTCAGATGAAACTGAACCCAAGCAGAGCTTCAGCTGGACGCGAGCAAATTCAGAGCTCAGGTGGGCTGTGTGTTCCGACATGGGGGTATTGGGATGGAGCAGTGGGAATGGAACCAGTTCTGCATCAAATGCAGGAACTTAGACTAGAGAAGGGGTGATTTTTCCAAAGGAAAATCAAGGCATTTCTAGCAGAAGAAAGAAGAATGGATGCTAGACAGGCAACGCCAGCGGATCTCCATAATGACACTTGTCCTGAAATAGTGTTCCACCAACTTCCCTGAAGTTCTCACGGTTAGAACCAGGTCCCTGATACCGTGGGTCTCAGGGCTTTCCTACAAAGTGCAATCACCCTAGGGGGGATGGCCATGCCACAATCCCTTCTCCTCCATTCTCCTTTTGGGATCTTGGGCATGCATGCACACGCGCCCAGTAGGAATTTTACGCCCCCGGGTCTGGGACTCCAACCACAGTTGATCATGTGGGAGTCCAGAGGAGTAACCATGACGCCATGTGCTGGTTCCCCAATACCTCAGCCTTTGTCCAGGCAGTAAATGCTTGAGATAAGCGATGCATCATGCACAGTTACTAGCTGGCCTTATCACATAGCTTCTTTCTCTCCCCTTTCCCACCCCATGCTTCCAGGGAGGAACTCCTCAAATATTGGCAGAACTGGGCAGCCCAGGAGTACAGTGGTCAGGCGCTGTGCAGAGGGAACCCCACATGGGGGGACATGGACAACCATGGTTTGAATTCCAAGCTTGGAAGCTTGAAAAACACACTGGATATGTGCGTGTACCCAGAATCCTGATAGGATGGAGAAATGAAGGAAAAAGGATGGTGGAGTGACCAGGCCCCATGGGGGGACACTTTCCCTCTCTCTTTTTCTCTCTCCGCCTTGGATAAGTGCATGAGCTCTTCTGGGGGGGAAAAAAAAAAAGACAAAACAAAAACAAACAAGAACCCCGTAACGGGCAGAATTGCATGTAACGGAACTGAGTTGAGAGACTATACTGCAGTCTCCACGGTCCTCCTTCGAGCACACCGGATCCCTGGTTAGTGTTTGGGACGTGCTGTCTCTGCGGCCAAGGCTCAAGGACTCCCAGGTTCAGGAGGGAACAGAGATGAATGGACAGGAATTACTGTTGGGAGTTGTGGGAGCGTAGAAAGGGCACAGCCAATCCTATCCTAGGGCTATCAAAAGAAGTTTTCATCTTGGAGGGGGTGTCGGGGTCTGCTCAGCAGGTGTAAAGTCGGTGAGTAAGAAAGAAGTCTGGCCCCATGGAGGACGCGGTTCCTTAGGCTGGAGGGCAGCGCCTAAGGGCAGATTGGCAAAGGGTAATGCTAGAGAAGAGAGAAGGGACTCAAGTGATACCTTTATTTTTATTTTAAAAAGAGTGCTTATTACAAACCCAAATCTCACACATTCTTCCACTTTGCGCTTATACATTTTGAGCATATATTTATGAGCTGGGAGAAAAACATTACAGCTTAAAATTGGACTGAAAAAGTTGGTTGAGAAATGAATCCAAACGGCTTCCCTAAAGCCACTCCAGTTTGGGTGCTCTTGGCCTGCAGTGCCCCCACTGGGCCACAGGGGTGCAGTGCAGCTCAGTCCACAGTGGGAGCTGATGCATGGTGGAGGGACAGGATTAAGGGATCCCTCTCTAAAGGACCAGTATGCCTCCCCTTGAACTAGGTGGAATATTTAGGCCTTCCCTTTTATTCTCCGAAATTCCTCCCTCCATCGTCTGTACCCCCGATTCTATCAATATGTCATTTCTGTTGAGCACAGATGTGTTTACACAAGGATGGCCTCTATAGGCCTTGTGGGGATGTCCCCCTGTGCAGTAAACAGTGGACTTGCTTTGTACAGAGATGACTTGTGGTTCGTTCATACAAAGAAATACAATGAAGCCATTTTTTGTTTGTTTGTATTTTTGTTTTTTTGGAGAGGTTTTTGCTATAGGGCATGTGCGCTCACCAGAAAGACAGAGAGAGACGGAGACCCAGAAAGTGAGAAACCACCCCCCAGGAGTAATGGCCATGCTGCAATCCCTTCTCCTCCATTCTTCTCTCCGGATCTTGGGCACACACACATGTGCCCGGTGTGAGTTTAAGCCACCGGGTCCGGGACTCAAACCATAGTCGAACTACATGGGAGTCCAGCAACATAGCCATTACACCAATTGCTGGTCCCAAATGAAGCCATTTTCTTTCTTTCTTTCTCTCTCTCTCTTTCTTTCTTTCTTTCTGAGAAGTTTTTGCTATAGGGCATGTGTGCTTGCCAGAAAGACAGAGAGACCAAGAGACAGAAAGTGAGAAATCATCCCCAAGGGGTGAAGCCCACACCACAATCCTTTCTCCTCCATTCTCCTCTTGGGATCTTAGGCACGCACACACACACGCCCAGCGTGAATTTAAGCCACCAGGTCTGGGACTCGAATCACGGTCGAGTCCAGTGACATAGCCATTATGCCAACTGCTGGTCTCTCAGCCATTTTTAAAAAATGGTTCTAGAGGTAATTCACGGGCAGAGAAAATGATTATGAGAAAACGTTAAGTGAAAAAAAGGCGAAACCCAAACAGAATATATAGTAAGATCCCAGCTGTATTACAATGTTTACATAATACTGTACATATTTACATAGAATAAACTCTCTAGTTGGTAGGATTACTGTGGATTTTCATTTTCTTCCTTACTGTGTTTTATACTATATAAAATAATGATCATGAATACTTTACTATTTAGAGGAAAATTTAATGAAAGAAATACCCAAGCAAATAAATACATATCCACCCTTTGGATGACCGATTTTATCAAAGCTGTATGAGGCTCCTGGGGCTAATCTCACGTTTGAATATTAAAAGCATCTTTCACTGGTAGAGGCTAAGCGTTGAGATACACATTCATATGTCCTGAAAGCACGGTTAGGCCTGGATTTATAAAAATGTATTTATTGAGACCAGCAGTTAGCATAATTTTATTATTATCATTTTAAAATTTGACCAGAGAGAGAGAGAAGGTGAGAAAGCAAGTTGTCAGCTCTGGGACTTGAACTGCAGTTGGCCTTGTGGGAGTCAACTCCTTAACCACCATGCCACCTGCCAGCCTCTTGGCAAATATTTTCAATGTATTGTATAAATGGGAAGAGGAATAAACATAAGAGCCTGAAGGTCAAGATTTAGCCAATGGGAATAATTTTTCAGCAATATGCATTTCCCTTTTCTGCCACTGCAGGGCAGAGTGACAAACCGATCAGCCAAAAACACAACCACCAATGCTTTCTAGACACCGTATTAGTATTCACGGGTAACAGCGTCCAAGGCTCTGGAGATACATGAAATAACTGTGAATCCTTACCTGAGAAAATTCTATTCTCTTAATGATAAAAGGGCAAATAAAACTGGCCCTCCGATGAGTGCAAATGCAATACGTATTTTAAAAGGGCGAGGTTGCAGATTGTCATAAACAAGATCAATCCAACAGGAGGGAGCTCGGACTCGGAATCACACCTCATTCTGCATTTCGAGTCACCCAGTCTGATTCATGCAGTTACCACCTGCTATCAACCAGAGCCCAGTGAGCAGGATAAATTGGACACCCGACAGCTTTCCAGTTAAGCGGTTTTTACAGCCGCCTTCACCGAAACTATCAGAATGCTTCTACTTGACTTGAATAGAACTATATGATGGAAGTTTCCCGTAAGAAAAATGATGACTTATTATTGTATCAATTTCGAGACTCCTGGGTTTAATGAAAACAGGCAGAGTATATTTCCCCCGGGGGAAATGCATTATATCAGACACAGAGGCATACCAATCTTCTGCTTCTTTCAAACAAACATGTCCAACTGCGACTACGAGGATGTTGGCCGCTGTGAATTATTTTTTAGGAGGGAGACTTTAACCCTTCTGTTTGTTTGTTTGTTTATTTATTTATTTATATTTTAGACAGAGATTTTTGCTACAGGGTGCATGCTTGCCAGAGAGACAGGGAGAGACTGAGAAACAGAAAGTGAGAAATCAACCTCTGGGGGGATGGCCATGCCACAATCCCTTCTCCTCTTGGGATTTTGGGCATGCTCATGCACCTGGCATGAGTTTTAATCTGCCAGGTCCGGGACTTGAACCGCAGTTGACTATGTGGGAGTCCAACAACATAACCATTAGGCCATCTGCCGGTCCTCCCGTTTATTTTTTAAAAAATTTGCCACAGGGTGTGTGCACTCACTAGAGAGAGAGAGAGAGAGAATGAGAGAGAGGGAAATCAAGAAATCAGTCCTATAAGGCAGGGTCACATGGCAATCCCTTGTCCTCCATTTCTCGCTCCTTTCAGGATTTTGGGCACACATGTAAGTGCACCCGGCATGTTTTTTTCAAGCCATCGGGTTCAGGACTGAAACCGTGTGGTCGGCCATGTGGGATCCAGCGGCCTTAACCACCATACCACTGGCTGGCCCATCTTGTTCTTTAAAATAAAAAATTTGTGATAGCTCTGACACATGCTTCTACACAGATGAACCTCGAAGATGTTATGGTTCGTGAAATAAAAAGGCAAGAAAGGACACATCTGCATGACTCCACTTACATGAGGTTGCTAGACGAGTCGAATTTAGAGAGACAGGGAGTAGAAGGGTGGTTCCCAGGGGCTGACGGCAAAGGGGAATGGAGATTAGCATTGTTTTGTTTCGTCTTTTTATTTTTTTTTAGTTTGGTTTGCTTTTCAGTTTTGCCATAGTGTGCGCACTCACCAGAGAGAGAGACAGACAGAGACAGAGAGGAAGCGAAAGAGCACACGTGTATTCAGTCATGTGAGATCCAGCCACCTTAACCTCCATGCCACTTCCTGGCCTAGGGGTCAGGATTTAATGGCTATACAACTTCAGCTGGAGAAGAGGAAAAGGCCCGGAGATGGTGGGAGTGATCACTGAACAACAATGTGGCTGTCCTTCGTGCCACAGAACCGTACAGTCGAAACTGGTAAAGTTCATGTCATCTGTACCTTGCTATAGAAAATCCCAATAGTTCATTCTCATTATTTCTTTCTTCTTATATAAAAGCAGTACATATGTCCATCACTTAAATACAAGTAATCAAAAAAAAAAAAAGTAAAATACGACAGAGTTGACCACTGCTAACGTTCGCTCTATAATTTTCTAGTCATTTCATTATATATGAATATGTCTGTGTGTACGTGAGAGACCATTTATTTTACAACTTGGCCTCTTTCTGAGATCATGAAACTCCACTGGAGAGAGAATATGGGTGATAAGTTTGGGATTTCTTATGCTCTGTTATGAAGAGAGACAGTAACTGCCCCTAGGAAGTAATACAGGTTGTGTTTGAAAAGATTGCAAATGTGGGGCCAGCAGGTGGCATGGTGGTTAAGGTGCTGGACTCCCATGTAGCTGATTGTGGTTCGAGTCTTGAACCTGGTGGCTTGAAACTCATGTCAGGTGCGTGTGTGTGTGTGTGTGTGTGTGTGCCCCAATCCCCAGAAGAAAGAAAAAGGAGGAGAAGGGATTGTCACCCTCAGGGGGTGATTTCTTGCTTTCTGTCTCTGTCTTTCTGTCTTTCCTGTGAGTGCACGTGCCCCAATAACAAAAGAAAACTCTTAAAAAAAAAAAAAAGATTGTAATTGTGTAGTAAGAAAGCTACAGCTCTTTTTAAAACTTGAGTAAGGTGCAAAATAGTGACCAAATGACCTGGTCAGAGTAGTTAGTCTAAGGTGACTTGACTTAAAAATGGAAAAGAGGAAGGGACAGGACTGAGCAGCAGAGACTGCTACATCTGGAAATGAAGTGAGAGAAGAGGAGCCGAAGGAGAAAAGGACACACCAGAGGATGCACAGGCACAGTTAAAGAAGGAGTTAGCCCGATCTCTGGAATATAATTTGGATCAAGAAATAAAGAAAGATGGTGAATTAGAGAAAGCGATAACTGGATTTAAGAAGCTCTTAGAAACGACAAGAAAGAAGTTGAATGGATATGAAAATGGAAAAATGAGTTTCCAAGGAGATTTAAAAGCCAGTCAATTTGAAATGGATATTCCAGTTAATCTGCTAGAACGTAAGACTGATGATCTTACAGCAAAACTGGAAACTGAATCTTCAAAATAGGTACACCTAGATGCAAAGAATCGAATTCTTCAGCAAGAGTGTCACCTATGGGAACAACACAGAAAAAATGTGCGAAACTTGAGAAGAATAAACTGAAGTTGGAAAAGGAAGTAGTACACCTCAAAAATCAAATGGAAATAAATATAGAACGTGTTCAAGGAGAACAGGATAAATGGGAGATTGAAGGAAGAGCAAGACAATATAGAAGAAAAATGAAAAGAAGTCCATCTGTTTTTTTTTTTTTTTTTTTTTTTTTTTGGAGGGTGTTTTCTT
>NW_006160034.1:785295-789052 GCF_000334495.1 Tupaia belangeri chinensis
GCTGCAATCCCTTCTCCTCCATTCTCCTCTTGGGATCTTGGGCACGCACGCACACGCGCCCGGCGTGAGATTTAAGCCACCGGGTCCGAGACGCGAACCGCGGTCAACTACGTGGGAGTCCAGCGACATAGCCATTACGCTAACTGCTGGTCCCAAAGTCCATCTATTTTTACAGGGATAAGTAGCAGCTCAAGAAAACTTAGAGCTGTCAAGAGAAAGAAGTTATGCTTCAATAAGAAGTCAGACAGAACTCAGAATTAAAGATCTTGCATCTGAACTCTTCAAAATAAGAGTTTTTGAAGAAGATTCAAATAAAATAGAATTGGAAAAATAGAAGCAACTCTGTCTAGGAGAATTGCAAATGAGGAAATCATTATCAGATAAACGGAACAAGACTGATGAGAAGTTAGCGGACGTCAGGGCCTAACTCGTGGAGGAGCAGCAGACCTTTCCTCGACAGTCTCACTACAGGGCTAGTCCTAGAGTCACCTCATGCTGGTCATCTTTTTTTTTTTTTTTCTAAATTATTTTACTTAACTTCGATTATTATTATTATTATTTTTAAATTTGACCAGACAGTGACAGAGAGAGTGAGAGAGGGAAAGTGAGAAAGTGAGCTGCCAGGTCCTGGACTTGAACCACAGGTAGCCACATGGAAGTCCAATGCCTTTAACCATCATGCTACCTGCCGGCCACTCATGTTGGAAATCCTAATAGTAGTTTGGTGCACAACAGAAATATTATTTATTTATTTTTTGGAGAGGTTTTTGCTGTAGGGCGCATGCGCTTGCCAGAAAGACAGAGAGACAGAGAGACAGAAAGACAGAAAGAAAGAAAGTGAGAAAGTGAGAAATCATCCCCAGGGGAGATGGCCATGCCACAGTCCTTTCTCCTCCATTCTCCTCTCAGGATCTTGGGCACTCATGCACACGTGCTTGGTGTGAGTTTAAGCCACTGGGTCCGGGACTCAAACCATGGTTGACTACATGGGAGTCTAGCGACGTAGCCATTACGTTAACTGCTGGTCCCGAGAAGTCTTATTCCAAGAAAAACCTCAGTGATGATACCTCCTTCAATCTCATGGCCTTCAAACTGCTGCAGAGAGAACTACTTGTCCAAGACGCAGCAGGAGTTGGAAAGACGTGAAACTAGGGAACTAAGAGCAGCTGCCGCTGAGTTTGCTCCTGTGTTCCGTAGAGCTTCCCCCTGAAGACCTGCTGAGGACTCAAACTGAACTCAAGGTCTACTTTTGAGAGCATTCCAAAAATATGCACAGATCTTGAAGAAAAAGTGTATGACCTGGATGACAAAATTTTATTGACTGGACTGTTGGCATACCTTTTCATTGTTTCCATTAAATACATGACACGTAAAAACCTTTATTAAAGATTTTCAAGGGAACCAGCAGTTAGTGTAATGGCTATGTCGCTGGATTCCCACGTAGTCGACCGCGGTTCGCATCCCGGACCCGGTGGCTTAGAACTCACGCCGGGCGCATGTGTGTGCGTGCCCAAGATCCCGAGAGGATAATGGAGGAGAAGGGATTGAGGCGTGACCATCCCCCCTGGGGGGTGATTTCTTGCTTTCTGTCTCTATGTCTCTCTCTGTCTGTCTGGCAAGCGCATACGCTCTATAGCGAAAACCTCTAAAAAAAAAAAAACAAAAGATTTTCAACATAAATTTTTCTTTTCTTTCTTTTTCTTTTTTTTTGGAGAGGTTTTCGCTATAGGGCATGTGTGCTCGCCAGACAGACAGAGAGAGACATAGAGATAGAAAGCGAGAAATCACCCCCCAGGGGGGATGGTCACACCGCAATCCCTTCTCCTCCATTTTCCTCTCGGGATCTTGGGCACACATGCATACGTGCCCGGCATGAGTTCTAAGCCACCGGGTCCAGGATGCGAACCGTCTGTGGGGGTTAGACAATGAGGTTTAGGAGCCAGTAGACGGTGTATTGATCAAGGTGCTGTTCTTTCACATGGCCAACTGCAGTTTGAATCCTGGAGCAAGTGGCTTGCTTTCTCACTTTTCCTCTCTTTCTCTGTGTCTCTCTCTGGTGAGTGGCCTATAGGAAGTTAAAAAAATAGTAATAGTAAATAAAATTGAATTAATAATTCTTAAAAAAAAGACACGAAGAAGGTTTAAGCAGAAGTATGTATGTGACACTGACATGAAGACATTATTGGAAGGCCAGCCCCGTAGCTCAGCATCTAATGAAGCTGAACCCACATGCCTGATGGTGGTTGGGATCCCAGCTCTGGTGGCTTGAAAACCAAACTGAGCACGTGTGCGTTTTGCCCAAAATTCTGGAGGGAAGAAGGAATGAGCAGGGACTGAAAAAAGGATTATGGCATGACCACACCTCTCTGAGAGGGTGCTTTCTCTCTTTCTCTCTCTGGGGAGAACATGCCTGAATATGGAAAACTATAGATATTACTATTATAAACACTCACATAGCATCATTCAGACTTAACAAAAGTTATCACATTGTCAAATGAGCTCCTGGATTTAAAAAATATCAAGATAATAAGGGACCAGCAGTTAGTGTAATGGCTATGTCGCTGGACTCCCATGTAGCCGATTGCGGTTTGCGTCCCGGACCCGGTGGCTTAAACTCACGCTGGGCGCGTGTGCGTGCGTGCCCAAGATCCTGAGAGGAGAATGGAGGAGAGGGGATTGCGGTGCGGCCATCCCCCCTGGGGGGTGATTTCTTGCTTTCTATCTCTGTCTGTCTGGCAAGCGCACACGCCCTATAGCAAAAAGAAAAAAACCTCTCCAAAAAAAATATCAAGATAATGAAACACTCCACTCAGAAAGAGTCCTGCTCCCGGCCCATCACCCTGCCTCTTTTCCACAGGCAACTGCTTCCATGATTTTTCTGTATCCTTCTAGTTCATATTTTGATCATTGTAATACATATGTATATATTCATAAAACTAGCTCACACTGCTTTGTGTGCTTCTAAAAATCCGCTTTAACAAATGCATACCGACATATCTGTATGTCTTCTTTTGCAGCTTCCTTTTTACACTATGAACTGTTTATTTTAAAAATTGATTTATCATTATTATTATTTTTAAATTTGCTACAGGTTATGTACACTCACATGAGAGAGACAGAGAAAGAGACGGGGAGAGAGAGAGAAGGAAAGCGAGAAAGCAAGTCGACAGGTCTGGGACTCCAACTGTGGGCGGCCATGTGGGAGTCTCGCGCCTTAACCACCACGCCACCTGCTGGCCTCATTAACTATGTTTCTAAGACTGATTCATGAGAGTAGTTTATTTTTCTAAACCAGTGGTTGTGGACAAGAGGTACTTTTGTCTCCCGGAGGGACATTTAGAGATATCAGGAGATACGACAGGGGAGGTTGGGAGGTGCTGCTGATGCCTAGCAGATCGAGAGCAGGGAGGCTGCTAAACACCCTCCAGTCCAGCAAGAAACTGACTCAAGTGTCGGCAAGGCACTCCTCACTTAACGACCGAGCCTGGTTCCCATGATCAGGTCGTTGCGCAAATTGGTTGCTAAGTGAAGAGCTTGAGGCCGAGGTCTTACGGTGTGTCGTGGCACCACGAGGTATGGAGTTTTCCGTAGCTATCACAGAACCCACACGGGAATGATGCCATTCTATCCATACAAAGCACACACTGGATAAATGCCAGAAAGCGACAAGACACCACGACGCAGAAACAGGAATCTGGTGTGATGTTTCTCTTTATTGTGACGACTGCTATCGGCATGCAATAAAACATGAATGCCG
>NW_006160034.1:789100-802470 GCF_000334495.1 Tupaia belangeri chinensis
ATACACGGACTACGCAGTCCCGAGGGATTGAGGGCACTTCGTGAACTGAACACTAACCGACTGTGGGAAACTTGCGAAGACCGAGAGGGGATTCTCCTCACTGAGGACCAGGTCCCGAGTCCGAGTGGTCATTAAACAGACAGGTTGTTAAGTGAGGAGGGTAGTATGGCTGGGGTTGAGAAGTCGAGATCTAAACCAGTGATGTTCCAGCTATGGCCCTGACAGGCAGCATGAGCCGCGCCTGGGAATTTGAGAGACTCTACATTCTCAGACTCTGCTCTGAACCATTGAGTCAGAAACGTAGGGGTGGAGCTGGCGACCAACGGGGCAACAAGGCTTCCAGGCGATTCTGAGGCTCACAGAGTGAGAACGCTGATCTAAACTGCTGAACAGTGTTCAGCATTTGGAACACCCCGATTTACTTACTGAGCATTCACATTTTTTAAGAAAGATAACGTTTTCCTATTTTCCATAGTGTAATGCTCCTTTGTCCTCCTACACCACCCCATAAAACTTAGCTTTTTCCTTTCTTTTTCTTTTTTTTTTTTTTTTTTTAGTTTTTCAATGTAGGGCGCATGTGCTCACCAGAGAGGACCAGAGAGAGAGGGAAAGTGAGAAATCACCCCTCAGTAGGGATGGCCTCTCCTCCATCTTTCTCTCAGGATTTTTGGCTATGCACGCACATGCACCCGGCATGGTTTTCAAGCTGCTGGGTCTGGGACATGAACTGTGGTTGGCCATGTAGGATCCAGTTACCTTAACCTCCATGCCACCCGCTGGCCCCATAAAGATATCCTTTAACAAACTAAAATGAGTATTTCACTAATAATAATCATACACATTGGCTGAGTGCTTACTATGCAGTTGGCATTATTCTCAACATTTTTTAATCTATTAGTTACTTATAAAAACCCCAGGAAATAGGTACCAGTGTCGTCCAATTTCACAATCAACTAAGTAGTCACAGGTCACACATGCATTTTGGTCCACAACAGTGGCCTCGTAAGATCATGGCAGGCTATACCGTATCGCCTAGGTGAGGAGGGTTATACCATTTAGGTTTCGTAAGTTCACTCTATGATCTGCACACAATGACAACATTGCCTACCGACGCATTTCTCCGAGTGTCCTCCTGTGGCTACGGGGCATGACTGTAGTTAAGTCATTTCCTCTAAGTCACACCACTGCTACGTGGTGGGCTGAGCCAGGGTTTGAACCCAGGCTGTCTGAGTCCACAGCTGGTTTCCTTAACAATACACACAACTCCAAAAACATAGACCATGCCATTTGACTTAATGTCCAGACCCTAGTGTCATGGAGGGGTAGCTAAACATTGAACAAGAAACTATGTGAGTGAGAGAGAGAGAAAGAGTGCAGACGGGCCAGCCAGGTGGCATGATGGTTAGGGTGGCTGGATCCCGCGTGGCAGACTGCGTCATTCAAAGTTCAGAGCAGGTGGCTTAAAAAATGTGCTGGTCGTTGGCATGTGTGTGCCCAAAATCCTGAGAGGAGAAGGGATTGTGGTGTGGCCATTCCCCTGGGGGCGCTTTCTTACTTACACTCTCTCCAGTGAGTGTACGTGCTTTGTAGCAACTTAAAAAAGGAAAAAGAAGAATGCAGAGAATGGGGTCTGATTCTGCCTTTGGCATGCTTCTACCAAGTCCACGTTTTATCTGAAACGTCTCCAAGTACCTGCTTCAGCAATATCCATCTTCAGGCACTAAAATGTGAGTCTCCAATGCAATTTGGAAGAAGAATCTTGCTTTGCAATACTGTTTTTTTTTTTTTTTTTTTTTTTTTTTTTTTTTAAGATTAAGTACAGCGTTTGGAATCAGATTGCCCATCTAAGCACACAAGAAACAGATGCTAAAATCTTAATGGTATTTAAAAAACAAAGACAAAAAGTAAGAAACTTGAATGGTGGCCTATAACCATTTTCTGTGGTTTTAATTTTTTGTGCCACATTCTATTTTGACACAGTATGAAAGGTTTAACGCCTTCCATCCTGACACTTACTGGCCGCCTTAACATTACTACGATGAGAAAGCAATATGCATGCAAAACAGTTAAATAGTAATATAAAACTGGATAACCTTAAAATCTAAAAGTGTACAGATATGAAATGAGCAGAGATGATACGGAAACTAAGAGAAATAAGAGAGGGCAGGGGTCAGCAGATGGCCTAACAGTTATCTTGCTGGACTCCCACATGGCCAACTGCAGTTTGAGTCCCGGACCTGGTGGCTTTAAACTCACGCCAGGTGCATGTGTGTGCGTGCCCAAGATCCTGGGAGGAGAAGGGATTGCAACATGGCCATCTCCCCTGGGAGGTGACTTCTTGCTTTCTATCTCTCTGGCAAGTGCATGAGCCCTATAGCAAAAATCTCTCCAAAAAAGAGAGAGAGAGAGGGCAATGTAGGGAGTGGAAATTTTTCAGGAACGAGGTCAGCTTGCATTAAGCCCGAAAAAGAGAAGGGTTACAAAAGAGGAAAGACACTTTGCATAAGTTTGAAATTTCAGGAAACATTACTCTCAGGGATGGGCAGGGCAACTTCGGATTTGCATCCTTCCGGCCTGTTACCTCCAGGGAGAGATTCGTGTTTGCTCCCAGCACCCCAGCAGCAACCCAGGGAGGCCCTCTGACTTTTCCTGTTCGAGGCGTGTGGCCATCCCTGGCCTAATCACTTTGCCCAAAGATGCCAAAGAGCCAGATCTGCCTCCTTTACTCCCTCTAGTGACCACATAGAATAGAAGACACGCAGTTACTCCTAAACAGAGGTGGCATCCGACCCCTCAGCCATGGGCTCCACCTTAACTTAAATGTTAACTCCTCTCGGCACCAGCAGTTAGCGTAATGGCTATGTCGCTGGACTCCCATGTAGTCGACCACGGTTTGCAGCCTGGACCCAGTGGCTTAAAACTCACACTGGTGCATGTGCGTGTGTGCCCAAGATTCCGAGAGGAGAATAGAGGAGAAGGGATTATGGCATGGCCATCCCCCTTGGGGGGTGATTTCTTGCTTTCTATCTCTCTGTCTCTCTCTGTCTGTCTGGCGAGCGCACGCACCCTATAGCAAAAATCTCTCCAAAAAAAAAGGAAAAAAAAATGTTAACTCCTTTCCCATACAAAGTCTGCCCAAGTTAGTCTCTTATCTTATTTTTTGAGAGATTTCTGCTATAGGGTATGTGTACTCACTGGAGAGACAGAGAGAGACAGAGACAGAAAGTGAGAAATCACCCCTGGGGGGGATGGACACACCATAATCCCTTCTATTCCATTCTCTTGGGATTTTAGGCACACATGCATACATGCCCGGTGTGGGTTTCAATCTGCCAGATCCGGGACTTGAGTCCCAGTCGGCCACATGGGAGTCCAGTGCCTTAATCACATGCCACCTGCTGCCACCAAGTTGGCCTCTTTACTGTTCCCCGATCCTACCATGTTTGTCCCAGACTATGCCTGTCTTTGTGCATGCTTGTCTCTTCTAGACTATTCTATTCTTCCTTTATTCTTTTCTAAATACTGTTCACGACTCAAGCTTAAGTCAATCAGCCTCCTTCCTGAGGAGGTTCCTACCTGGCCCAGATACTTTGTTCTCCTGCTTCTCTGTGTTCTATGGCCCCACATTAAGAAACAGTCGATATTCTCGTCTCCCAGATTCTCTGTGTGCTCCTCTAGCCTTTTTCTCTTTAAAATTTGCTATAGGGTGTGTGCACTTGTGAGAGACAGAGAGAGGGAAAGGGAGATGTCACCTCTCTGAGGGATGACCACACCTCAGTACCTTCTCCTCTATTCTCCTTTTGAGATTTTGGGCATGCATGCACTCAGGTCTGGTGTGCTTTCCAAGTCACCGGGTCCGGGACTCAAACTGTGCAGTTGACCATGTGGGATCCAGTCGCCTTAACCACCACACCACTGGCCGGCTCGCCCGTTGTCTGTATTACATATGGATGTGTATGTGTGGGTGGATGAGGGATCTTCAACAAGTTTATGGAAAAGGCATATTATGAAAAACTAGGTGGGTTTCAAAAAGGTTTTTCACTCAAATACTCAAACGTTTGTTCCATTTTCCCAGGAGCCTAAATCCCCTTGGGTATGTCCTTTATTATTCATTAATATTTTTATGAACCAGTTGGCAGCAAGCACAGACATGAAAGCCCACCATTCCTACACACCCCGGGATTGATTTCCCCAGAGCATAACCACTCTCCAGCTCCCCAGGTCAGGGCATCACACTGAGCCCACACCGCCATCCGATCGACAAACTCCATTCACATCTCGCCAGCCACCCCCAGAATGCCTCATTGTACGTTCTGGCCCTGAACCCCATTCAGGAACATGCATTGCATTTTCTTGTCATGCCGCCCAGTCTCCTCCCACCCAGAACTGTTCTTCAGTCTTTCCCATCTCCCTCATGCCCTCGGCCATGTTAGAAAGTACAGGCGTCTGTTCAGTGGGTGAGCCTCAACCCACGTCTGCTGTTCATTCATGCATTGTGGGATCAGGTCATGCCATCTTGGCAGGCCGCATGGAGACCATGCCATGTCTGTCTGGGCGCATCACGTCAGGAGGTGCCCTATGCAGCTGGTCATGCCGTCCTCGGTCCCCTCTTCATGTGAGTGTCTGCTGAGTTTCTCTACTGGGAAGTCATTGTTTTCTTTTCTTTAACGTGTTAAGGATCTTGTGGGGTGATATTCTGAGAGTACGTCAATACCTTATTCTCCATCAGACCTCCACTTGCCAGCGCTAGCTTCCTTTAACAACCCCCACCTTTATCACCACCTCTGTGATCATTGATCGCTTTTTCAGTTGCCGGAGAGTATGTGTTCTCATCAGAGACAGAGACTGAGGGGGGGGGAAGCACCCTCCAATGGGGCAATTTCTTCTCCATTTTTCCATCTGTTGGGATTCTGGACACACACACACACACACACACACACAAGCCTGGCACATTTCCAAGTTGCTGGGGCTGGGATTCAAAACATGTGGTAAGCCACATGGGATCTGGCTCCTTTCACCACCAAACCAAGGGCCTAGCTCATCAAATGGTGATTTTCTATCTCCATCATGTTTTTTTTTTTTCATTGTTTATTTAATTTTTATTTATTATTTTTGAATTTAACCAGAGAAAGTGAGAAAGCAAGCTGCCACATCTGGGACTTGAACTGTGGTTAGCCATGTGGGAGTCCAGCACCTTAACCACTATGCCTCTTGCCGTTCCCCCGTCTCCATCATCCTTTCTACATTTATCATTTAATATTTCATTGTAAGGAAGGGCTTCTCGTTTATTTATTTACTTATTTAGTTTTAAAGAATTATTTTATTGGGACCAGCAGTTGGCGTAATGGCTATGTCGCTGGACTCCCATGTAGTTGACCACAGTTCGAGTCCCGGACTCGGTGGCTTAAACCCCGCCGGGAGTGTATGAATCCATGCCCAAGATCCTGAGAGGAGACTGGAGGAGAAGGGATTGCGGCATGGCCATCCCCCCTGGGGGGGTGATTTTTCATTTTCTGTTTCTCTGTCTCTCTCTGTCTTTCAGGCGAGTGCACACGCCCTATAGCAAGAACCTCTAAACAAAAGAATTATTTTATTTAACTTCATTTATTATTATTATTTTCCACTCTGATCAGAGAGAGACAGAGAAAGAGAGAGAGGGAAAGTGACAAAGCAAACCACCAGGTCCAGGACTCAAACTGTGGTCACCCATGTGGGAGTCCAGTGCCTTTAACCACCACTCCACCTGGTGGCCCCTCATTTATTACTGATATACAGTCGGCCTTCTGTATCTGTGGGTTCCACATCCACGGATTCAGCCAGCCGTGGATGGAAAATGTTACACTGTGGACATGTACATGTAGTCCGGCCGAAGATGATTGCGGTTAGACCTACGGTAGTTGATAGTTGCATCTGTCCTGAACAAGTACAGACGTTTTTCTTTGCGTTATTCTCTGAACAATACTGCAAATCAACTATTTACATCGTTTTACACTGTGTGGGTATTGCACAGCGCCTAACCACTGCACCACAGGCCCAGCCCTCCGATTTCTCAGTATATTTCATTTTTCACGCAATGATTTTTCAGTGTATTTCATTTGGCACTCAATTGATTTACCTTTTTGTTTAATGCCACCAGTCTCCAACACACGGACCATCCCCTCTGCCTGCGGCCTCCACGCTCCGCGTCCTCATGCCTTGCCTGATGTTATTCTGCCTGGCTACTCCCTTCGCCCATGTTCTTGGGTGCCACTCCACAGAAGAGCTCCCTTCCTAAAGGGAGAGCTATTGACATTGTGGGTGGCGCAATCCTTCGCTATGCGGAACTCTCCTGGGCTATGAGAGAAGTTTCAGACCCCTGCTCCCTGCCGCTATTTTCTGGAACAGTCACCGTGACAATAAAATAGGCCCCCGTACATTTCTGAGTGTGTCCTGCTCCCTCGATATCTGAATTGTGGCCCTTGGACCTGCAGCGTCCATGTCACCTGGGAGCTTGTCAGAATGTACAAGGCAGGCCCCACTCCAACCTAGAGAACTGGAAGCAGGGTGTGACCAAGATGTGGGTGATTTGTCAACACATTGCCAACACATTGCTCCAGTGTGAGGAGCAGGGTGGGACCACCCGTTGAAAACCATTTCCTGGGGAAACGCTTCCACAGGGACACGGTGGTGGTGGTGGGGAGCGTATGGAAATGTTCAAACGGGTGGTGCAGACCGTTTGCAATGTAGCTCTACTTGTGATGGAAACTCACTAACTTTGGGCCAGCAGATGGCCTAGCGGTTATGTGGCTGGATTTCCACATGGTTGACTGAGGTCTGAGCCTAGATCCAGGCTGGGAAATGCAGGCTGGGTGCGTGTGCATGTGCGCCCAAGATCCCAGGAGGAGAACGGAGAAGAAGGGATTGCGGAGTGGCCATCCTCACCAGGTGGTGACTTCTCACTTTCCCTTTCACTATCTCTTTCTCTCTAGCGAGCACACATGCTCTAAGGCAAAAACCTTTAAAAAAAGGAAAAAAAAAAAATCTCTAGCTTAGAGCGTTTTTGAAAATGAAGCTGACATCCATTGGGATACACAGATAAGAGATGAGAAAAGTCAACAAGATTATTTGAACCCCCTCAAAGCGTTCTTGCCTGTAGCCAGTTACCTAGACATGTAAGTCGATAAACCTGTTTTTTAAAAACAGCTGTGTATTAGATTTCATTTATATAGAATCAGAAGAGCCCTAAGAAGACCAACAAGCCAGGCCATAATCAATTTTATGGCAAGACTGAAGAACGTAGACAGATATTCCCAGCTAGAGATTTGTGAATGGATCACCCAAGTGCCAAGAAGTTGACCCTTGAAACCTTTGGGACGACCATACAGAGACAGAGATGGCCAGAGACCCCAGTGGTCACCTCTAGCCTTGAACAACTTTGCTCATTTCCCCGAGGGTGTTAGTGATCATTTCTATGTGCACCTGCTGAGAAAAAGATTGGGAATTACTGCTGTCTGCAAGGGGAAGCCAGCGAAGGCATGCACGTATGTTTGCATGTATTTTGTTTTAAATTGGAGTAAAAGCTGCCATCTTAACTATTTTTTTTGGGGGGGGAAGTTTTCGCTACAGGGTGTGTGTGCTCGCCAGACAGACAGAGAGAGACATAGAGACAGAAAGCAAGAAATCACCCCCCAAGGGGGGATGGTCACACCGCAATCCCTTCTCCTCTATTCTCCTCTCGGGATCTTGGGCACGCACGCACACGCGCCTGGCATGAGTTCTAAGCCACTGGGTCCAGGACGCGAACCGCGGTCGACTACGTGGGAATCCAGCTACATAGCCACTACGCTAACTGCTGGTTCCCTATCTTAACTATTTTTAAGTGTACAGTTAGTGTTAAGTACATTCACATAGTCGTGCAACTACTCTTCAGATTCAGAACTCTTTTCACTTTTCAAAACTAAAACTTTTTTTTTTTTTTTTGCTCTAGGGCATGTGCCTTCTCCAGAGACAGAGAGAGAGAAAGTGAAAAATCACTTGGGGGGTGGGGGTGGGGATAGCCATGCAACAGTTCCTTCTCCTCCAGTCTCCTCTTGGGATTTTGGGTACACACGCACACGGGTCCTGTGTATTTTTCAAGCTGCTAGGTCTGGGACTCGAATTGCTCAGTCAGCCATGTAGGGTCTGGTTGCCTAAACCTCAACACCATCTGCTGGCCCTCTAAAACTTTTTCGTACACATCCAATAACAACTCTCTGTTCCCCTCCCTGCAGCCCTTGGCAAGCACCACTCTACTTTCTGTCTCTATGAGTTTGACTACCCAAGGTGCCTCCGATATGTGGAATTGTAGAGTATTTATCTTTTCTGTGACTGGTTCGAGGCTCATCCATGTCATAGTACGTGTCAGGATACTTTTCCTCTCTAAGGCTGACTCATACGCCATTGTATGTAAGTCCCACATTTTGCTTATCCATTCACCTGTTGATGGACACATGGATTGCTTCCACCTTTCAGTTACCGTGACTAATGCTGTCATAAACATTGGTGTACAAATACCCCTTTGGGATCCCCCTTTCAGGTCTTTAGTGTATGTACCCAGACATAGAATTGCTGGATCATCTAAGGATTCTATTTTGAATTTTTTGAGGACCCACCATGCTGTTTTCCATCGCGTCTGCACCTTTTACACACCTACCAGCAGTGCACAAGGTTCCAATTTCTTCACATTTCTTCATGTGTTTTAGACCACTTGCATATATTCTTTGCAGGATGTCTAATAATCAAGTCCTTTTTCTATCTCAAAATCTTTTTTTTTTTAGAGACAGGATTTTGCTATCAATATATTGCCTGGTCTGGGCTCAACTCACTGGCCCCTCCCTTGGCCTCAAAAGTACTTGGTATCGCAGGTGTGTGCCACTGAGCCCAGCTCTAGAATAATCTGCTGTTGAGCTGAAAGAGTTCTTTTTATTTTTAATTATTATTTTTAAAATTTGTGTGTATTTGCCAGAGAGAGAGAGAGCGAGATAGCAGGGGGAAATGGAGAAAGCATCCCCTATAGGGGATGGTCATGCCATAACCACAATTCTTTCTCCTCCATCTCTTCCACCTTTTGAGATTTGGGGCATGCATACATATGTGCCTGAGAAGTTTTTCAAGCCACTGGTTCTGGGACTCAAACTGCAGGGTTGTCCATGTGGACTCTAATCGCCTTAACCTCCATGCCACCAGCTGGTCTGTAAGAGTTCTTTATATATTCTGGATAAGGGTTCCTTATTAGGTATATAATTTGTATATAATCCCCTAGGTTGCTTTTCACTCCATTGTTTGTGTTTCTTGATATGCAGAACTTTTAATTCTGATGCAGTCCACTTTGTCCACTTATTCCTTTGTCGGGCTTCTTTTTGGTGTCATGTCCAAGAAATCATTACTATAGTTAATGTCACAAAGATTTCCCCCTTGTTTTCTTCTAGGAGTTTTATGATTCTAGTTCTGATGTTTAGATCGGTTTTATTTTTTGTATAACCACTGAAGGGTTTTGAGTAAATGGGGTGACATGAAATGATCACAAGCTAAGGATCTAGTAAAGAATAATGATCACTGGGGAACCAGCAGTTAGCGTAATGGCTACGTCGCTGGATTCCCATGTAGCTCACAGCGGTTCGTGTCCCGGACCTGGGGGCTTAGAACTCACGCCGGGCGCGTGTGTGTGCGTGCCCAAGATCCCAAGAGGAGAATGGAGGAGAAGGGATTGCGGTGTGGCCATCGCCCCTGGAGGGTGATTTCTTGCTTTCTGTCTCTATGTCTCTCTCTCTCTGTCTGGCGAGCGCATGCGCCCTATAGCAAAAACCTCTCCAAAAAAGAAAAGAATAATGATCATCGACCCTGCCTCGTTCGCATCCTCAGACTGCTCGCGTTCACCATCACACAACAATAACGCACATAGAGAAGTACGTCAGGACTTTCCCGACATCCCAGGGTAATCGTCTCTGTAAGAAGACCTTGGTCAACTTAAGCAGTGATTCTCAGCCTTGGCTGCCCTGGAATTACCTGGAAATTTATATAAAATACTGATATCAGGGGTCAGCAGGTGGTGTGGTGGTTAGGTGACTGACCATGGTTCAAGTCCCACATCTGCCATCTTGATTTCTCACTCTCTTTTTCTCTGACTTTCTCTCGTGAGTGCATGTGCTCTATAGCAAATACAATTATACACACACACACATATATACTGACTATATATGTATACACACACATACTGATAATACACACACACACATATATACTGACTATATATGTATACACACACACATACTGATAATACACACACACACATATATACTGACTATACACACACACACACACACATATACTGATATCTGGTTTCCACACCCAGAGATTTTTATTTCAGTGTTCAGGGGTATAGCTTGGTGTTGGTGTCTTTTTTTCTTCTTCTTCTTTTTTTTTATGTTTCTATCATAGGGCTTGTGTGCTCACTGAAGAGAAAGAGACAGAGAGACACAGAGAAAGGAAAAGTGAGAAATCAACCCTAGGGGTATGGCCATGGCACAGTCCCTTCTCCTCCATTCTCCTCTTAGGATTTTGGACACGCACTCACATGTAGCCAGTGTGATTTTCAAGCCACTAGGTCTAGGACTTACACCACAGTTGGCCGTGTGGGAGTCTAGCCCCTTAACCACTATGCCACCTGTTGGCCCTGACATCGGAGCTTTTTAAAAGTTCCCTGGGTAATTTTAATCTGCACCCAGGGTGAGAACCATTGTGTTAGAGCGATATCCACCATTACAAATGTGAGCAGAAGTTCGCTGTAATGATCACAGAGGCTGCTGTCCACCGACTTATTGTTGTAAAAGACAGTTTGCAGATTTAAGGGGAAAAAAAAGCATGTATTACAATTTGTTTCTAATTCAATGTATTGCCTTTCCCAATATTTAGTGATAGTAGAGGGAATCTGACTTCAAAGATTTATACATATTTGAAGAGCTCTTAAATTATAAACTGCCTATGCTATTATTTTTTATAACTGTGTCACATACCCCTTTTGATATATAATGACAAGTGTTTTATCTTAATGACATCGTTTCCTGACTCCATGAAACGTATTCTAAAGCAAAAAGTACTGGCAAATGAAATTTGTTAAGGAACGATAAACAAGACTAGAATGAAAAGATGTAGCTGTATTTCAGAACTGAGTATTGGGGCTATGATAAAGCCTCTTGGTTTTTTCTGAAGCTACTTTGCTTTAGAAATGTCACCATGGGGGACCAGCAGTTAGCGTAACGGCTATGTTGCTGGACTCCCATGCAGTCGACCGCAGTTTGAGTCCCGGACCCGGTGGCTTAAACTCACGCTGGGCACGTGTGCGTGTGTGCCCAAGATCCTGAGAGGAGAATGGAGGAGAAGGGATTGCGGCGTGGTAATCCCCCTGGGGGGGGTGATTTCTTGCTTTCTGTCTCTCTGTCTCTCTCTCTCTGTCTGGTGAGCACACGTGCCCTATAGCAAAAACCTCTCAAAAAAAAAAAAAAAAAAGCAAAGAAAAAAAGAAATGTCACCATGGATCAATTAAAATTTTAAAAATTTGGCCAGGAAAATAACTAGAAGTTGAAATGTATTGCCAAAGACTGTGGATACAGAGAGGCCTGGGGAAGGTTGTAGGGTGGCGTGGTGGTTGGGGCTGCTGAACTCCCACATGCTGACCTTGTTCAAGGCCTGGACCTGGTGGCTTGCTTTCTCACTTTCTCATTTCTCTCTGGTAAGCTCACATGCCCTATAGCAAATTAAAAAAAATAGCAATAAATAAAATTAAACACATAATTCTTTTATGGAATTAGAGGATAAAGGAAGGAATGAGGAGAGCTGCTTATTTTTATGTCATAGGTTAAACCTTGACATTGAGGTCGAGGTAGCGAACGACATGCTTACTTCAGGAGTCTTCTTGAAATAGGACATCATCCGTGCCTTTCTTGTGACAGACCTTAGAGTTTTTACTTTACAATTTCATTAATAAGCTCTGGGTGGCCAAATCCAAAGCTGTTAGAATTAGAGGGATGTACATGGCGGGTGAAGAAGACAAGCTCTTTAAATATTTTCCCTCTGGATTTGATACCCATGGCTCTCAAACTTTGCTATGCTTCACAGTCACCTAGTGTGGCCCACCATGGGGGCACACGCAGTAGGGTGCTGCTGAGCAATGCTGGAGCCATACAGGAAGGCCCTGGGTTGGGACCTGGAGTCGGCAGGAACAGGTGATGCTGGTGGGCTGGCTGGAAGGCAGGATGGAGGGTCACGGAGTGGCAAGACCCTGAAAAAGGGTACCCATTGCTGTCTCTCTCTCTCTCAACATGAAATAAATAAAGAAATAAATGCTCAGGGGAAAAAAAGAAGTCAGATGGCAGGCTTGTCAATTGTGGGCCAGGCGGGTGGCGTAGTGGTTAGAGTGGCTGGAGCTCACAGGGCTGACTGCGTTGTTGCAGTCTGGACCCAGTGGCTTGGAAAACACACCAGGCACATATGTGTACTTGCCCCAAATCCCAGGAGAAGAGTGGAAGAGAAAAGGATTGCAGTGTGGTCATCTCCTCTGGGGCAGGGGTTGATTTTCATTTCTCTCTCTCTCTCTCTCTCTCTCTCTCTGGTGAGTACATGTGCTCAATAGCAAGTTAAAAACAAAAGCAGATGGGACCAGCAGTTGGCATAATGGCTATGTTGCTGGGCTCCTATGTAGTTGACCATGGTTCGAGTCCTGGACCCAGTGGCTTAAAGTCACACCGGACGCGTGTGCATGCATGCCCAAGATCCCGAGAGGAGAATGGAGGAGAGGGGATTGTGGCATGGCCATTGCCCCTGCGGGGTGATTTCTCGCTTTCTCTCTGTCTTTCTGGTGAGCGTACATGCCCTATAGCAAAAATCTCTCAAAACAAAACAAAACCCCCAAGAAACAAAATACAAAAGCGGAGACATGAGTTGCTGGGCTCTACCCTGGAAGTATCCAACTGGTCGATCTTGAGCAGGGCCCAAGAATTCCCATTTCTACTAGGCGGGTACGAAGGCAGTTGTGGTTTCGGGCTGTGCTTTTAAAATCATTACAGTGAGGCTCAAATCCATCTTTATTAATCAAAATAAAGGAACCATGACAACAAATGCATTTTTGCCAATGAGGAATACATTTTTTTATTCCTATAGTGTAAAAATCTGAGCTTTGAGGATTCGATGAACCCTTGGACAGCGTTTTCTGCATCCGCTGGTTGTGGAAGTCTTTCCCTTTGGAATGTCGAGATGCGTGGGGAAGTGGTAGCTGGTTGGTCGGAGGTCAGACCAATATGGCTGATGAGCCAAAGCTTTGTGTCCCAATTGTTTATGTTTTGAAGCATCGGTCACGC
>NW_006160034.1:802496-821846 GCF_000334495.1 Tupaia belangeri chinensis
TCATGGAGGGGACTTGGGGCTTCTTCTACTGACCGACACTGGCTGCAGACGGTGGTGCGGTTTTGGTCTCACTGATTGGCTGAGCATACTTCTCAGACGTCATGGTTTCCCTGGGGTTCAGAAAGCTGCAGTGGAGCAGACCCCAGCAAACAGCGCTTCAGACCTTGTGTTTGGTGCGAGTTTGGCTTTGGGAAGTGCTTTTTAATTTTTTTTATTTTAAAATTTTTTTTTGGAGAGGTTTTCGTTATAGGGCGCGTGCGCTTGCCAGACAGACAGAGAGAGACAGAGAGACAGAAAGTGAGAAATCACCCCCAAGAGGGGATGGTCATGCCGCAATCCCTTCTCCTCCATTCTCTTCTCGGGATCTTTGGCACGCACGCACACGCGCCCAGCGTGAGTTTTAAGTCACCGGGTCCAGGACGTGAACCGCGGTTGACTACGTGGGAGTCCAGCGACATAGCCATTACACTAACTGCTGGTTCCCGTGGGCAGTGCTTTGAGATTTCTTTCTGGTCCAGCCAGCTGTCATAAAATCTGCACTTCATCACATCATAATCCGATCAATAAATGGCTAGTTGTTGTTGTTGTGTAGGATAAGAGGACACTTCAAAACAATATTTTTTTCTTTTTTCTTTTTTTGTAGAGGTTTTTGCTATAGGGTGCATTGGCTCACCAGAAAGACAGAGAGAGACAGAGAGATAGAAAGCGAGAAATCAACCCCCGGGGGGGATGTCCACGCCGCAATCCCTTCTCCTCCATTCTCATCTCAGGATCTTGGGCACGCACACACATGCACATAGCGTGAGTTTAAGCCACCAGGCCTGGGACTTGAACCGTGGTCGACTACCTGGGAGTCCAGAGACAATTACGCCAACTGCTGGTCCCAAAACAACATTTTTTTTTTTTTAAAGTTTCCGGTCAGCTCATGAGATATCCACTTATTGAGCTTTTTCTCTTTTCCAATTTGCTTTAAATACCAAACAATGATAAAATGGTCGATGTTGAGTTCTTCGGCAACTTCTAGTGGCATTGGAAGAGGATCAGCTTCGATGACTGCTCTCGGTTGGTCGTTGTCAATGTCGGATGGCCACCACTGCGCTCCTCATCTTCAAGACTCTCATCTCCTTTACAAAAACTTCTTGAGCTGCCACTCCACTGAACCTTCGTTAGCAGTTTTGGGACAATGCCTTGGTGACGTTGTGACTTGTCCCCGCTGCTTACGACCCATTTTGAATTCAAATAAGAAAACCACTCACATTTGCTTTTTGTCTAACATCATTTCCATAGTCTAAAGTGCCTATAAAATAAACAGCAAGTAATAAGTCCTTGGGGGGGCGGAAAACATAAAGCAAGAAGCGCACACTACAATGATGTATAACATAACCACGTTTATTTAAGGATGCATCCAATATCAAATGGCAAGTTTCAACAATGCAAAGCCACAACTACTTTTGCACCAACCCAATAGCAACTTCCCAGGTGATGCTGATCTGGTCTGGGTAGAGGAGAGGATGCACACTTTGGGAACCACTGTTTATACTCTTCTTCTTTTTTAATTGCCAGAGGGTGTGTGCACTCACCAGAGAGAGTGCAAGAGCAAGTCCTCCCCAATGGGACAGAGTCATGCTGCAATCCCTTCTCTTCCACGTCTCCCTTTTAGAATTTTGGGCATGCATGCACATGGGCCCGGCTTGTTTTTCAAGCTACCAGGGCTGGGAGTCAAACTGTGGTCAGCCATGTGGGATCTGGTTTCCTTAACCACTGAGCTGTAGGGACACCCTTCATCTTCAGCAATGAGTGTCACTGGTCACAGGTGTCTTCTGTTATTCTCTAGTCTTGAGTTTTTGCTATATTTTTCACACTGACTTTTTCATTTGATAGAAGAGCTTCTTTTTTAATGCTATCCTTTGAAGAAAGTTTCAATCTGCTATCTGCTTTTATTTCTCAGCGGAATAAAAAGCCCTGCGGAATGGTTCCCAGCACTCTCGTATTTCGATCCGTGAATGTGTTTGAAGATGAGTTCTCATAATCCGTTACATAGATACATTTCACTTATAAAAATAGTATTTCTTTTTCTCACGACAACAGTGAATTTTATAGTCCTGCCACCTTTCCAAATTTGGGGTGAGCAGAGTCCTGAGTTATGGGCGTGGGAGGGCTGGTAGGCAGTAACAGCTAACGGCAGAGAGGAGGCACAATTTATTAGGGTAACCTGTGGATTTTGAATAATCAAGAATACGCTGCAGCTATAATTTTCTGTCGACATGATCCTTTTCAAAAACCCCACTTAGCAGCTTAATTATAATCTCTCACTAGCTACTCAGAGAAACCTCTTGAAATGGGCTGTAGGTTCCCAAGTATCCAAGGGTATAATGTGTCACCTTGTATCCTAAGACTGAGAATAAAGCATCTAGTGTAAAATGTGCGTAGTTAGGCACAAGCGGAACACAATTTGTGAGAAATCTAAAAGATAACTGTCATTTTTTCTTTCTTTCTTTCTCTCTCTCTCTCTCTCTCTCTGCTGTATGGTATATGCTGTGTGGGGGGGAAAGAGAGAACAAGAAAGTGAGAAAATGCCCCCAGAGGAGATGGCCACACTGCAGTCCCTTCTCCTCCATTCTCCTCTCAGGATTTTGGGTACACATGCACACATACCTGTTTTTTTTGTTTTTTTGTTTTTTTTTTTTTTGAGAGGTTTTTTGCTATAGGGCTTGTGCGCTCGCCAGACAGAGAGACATAGAGACAGAAAGCGAGAAATCACCCCCCAGGGGGGATGGTCATGCTGCAATCCCTTCTCCTCCATTCTCCTCCTTGGGCACGCACGCACACGCACCTGGCATGAGTTTTAAGCCACCGTGTCCGGGACGTGAACTGCAGTTGACTACGTGGGAGTCCAGCGACATAACCATTACACTAACTGCTGGTCCCTCTCATTTATTTTTTAAACTGCTAGGTCTGGGACTCGAACTATGCAGTCAATCTTGTAGGAATGGCCAGCCACCTTCACCACAGTGCAACTGGTCAGCCCCAAGCATTCTTCTTTTTTTTTTTGCTATAGGGCGCATGCGCTCGCCAGAAAGACAGAGAGACAGAGAGATTGAAAGTGAGAAATCACCCCCCAGGGGGGATGGCCACGCTGCAATCCCTTCTCCTCCATTCTCCTCTCGGGATCTTGGGTATGCACACACATGTGCCCGGTATGAGTTTAAGCCACTGGGTCTAGGACTCGCACCACGGTCAACCATGTGGGAGCCCAGAGATATAGCCATTATGCTAACTGCTGGTCCCGACCCCAAGCATTCTTAAAACTGTAATAGTAGACAAAATACGGGGCTGGCAGGTGGCGTGGCAGTTAAAGGCTCTTGACTCCCACATGGTCAACTGTGGTTCGAGTCCCAGATCTGGTAGCTTGTTTTCTCACTTTCCCTCTCTCTCTCTTTCTCTCTGTCCCTTCTGCTCAAATTAAAATTAATTAATTAATCAAGTTAAATAAAATAATTCTTTAAAAAAACTGTAATAGTAGACAAAACAGAGGTAAGAACAAAGGGAAGGAGAGGACTTGGAAAATGCTAGGCTAGTGTTTTTCACATCTGTTTTCAAGGAAAATCTTATCCCTGAACAGTGAGGAGTGGGTGCCTCCCCTGAACAGAGAGGCAAATAAAATACCCTCAGTGTCAGGAGAACTGGAAGAACATGTTCAAATTAGAAACTGAACCAATTTACATCAGGAGTGGCTAAGAACAGGGGACTTTTAAAAATTGGAATTATGGGGGCCATCAGGTGGCATGGTGGTTTAGGCACTGGGCTCCCACATGGCTGACTGTGGTTTGAGTCCCAGACCTGGTGGCTTGCTTTTTCACTTTCTCTCTCTCTCTCTTCCTGGCTGTCTCTCTCTGGTGGGCACCTGTGCCCTATAACAACATTTTAAAAATAATAAAAAAAATTAAATTAAAAAAGTGGAATTCCATGACAACAGAGCCACCAACAGTATCAATGACAAAGGAAAAAATCTTTCCTAGGAGAGGGCAAACATACCATTCATCTTTTTTAAGGACGGGAAGAATTTGTCCCCTCATGATTTTAAGATAAAAGGCTTATATGAAAAGCTTAAAGATATAATTTAATTAGCCCCAATCACTACCCAATCACCAAGAAACGTGCAAGTCTGAGAAGCAGACTTAAAGAAAGCATTGAGCTGGACTGACCTGAGCAGTTTCTAGGAGACAAATAGGATGATTAGAGCCAAGGAACATCAAATAGATCCATTTCGTAGCATTTTGATTTTTCCTTTCCCGACAGAGATCACATCCCACCAGTGGAGTAGACAGCATCTGGGATGAGGGACCAAAGAGGCGTGAAGTCTGCAAATGAGAAACAATGAGATACTCTGCAAATTATACAAAACACAGCCAATGCACGTGTCAGCTGGCGACGTGGCAGATGGGGCAGCTGGATCCTACAAGGCTGACTGCATGGTTTGAGCCCCGGACCTGGCTGATTGAAAAACACTCCAGGCATGTGTGTGTGCATGTGCCCCGAATTTCTTTCTTTCTTTCTCTCTTTCTCTCTTTCTCTCTTTCTCTCTTTCTTTCTTTCTTTCTTTCTTTCTTTCTTTCTTTCTTTCTTTCTTTCTTTCTTTTGAGAGATTTTTGCTATAGGGCACATGTGTTCGTCAGATAGACAGAGAGACAGAGAGACAAAAAAGGAGAAATCACCCCCCCAGGGGGGATGGCCACACCGCAATCCCTTCTCCTCCGTTCTCCTCTCGGGATCTTGGGCACGCACGCACACGCGCCTGGTGTGAGTTTTAAGCCACTGGGTCCGGGACGTGAACCGTGGTCGACTACGTGGGAGTCCAGCGACCTAGCCACTACACAAACTCCTGCTGGTTCCCTCTAGCAAATTTGTTTTTTTTTTGAGAGATTTTCACTGTAGGACACGTGGGCTCGCCAGACAGACAGAGAGAGACATAGAGACAGAAAGCGAGAAATCACCCCCCGGGGGGATGGTCATGCCGCAATCCCTTCTCCTCCATTCTCCCTTGGGATCTTGGGCACGCACGCACACGCACCCGGCGTGAGTTTTAAGCCACCGGGTCCGGGACACGAACCGCGGTCGACTACGTGGGAGTCCAGCGACATAGCCATTACGCCGACTGCTGGTCCCTAGCAAATTTTTTTAACAAACCAATTTACAAAACATTTTGCCAGAGACAGAGAGAGACAGGGAGAAAGTACCTCCCCAGGCATGGTCACACTGCAATCTCTTCTCCATTTCTCTAGCCTGCTGGGATTCTGGGCATGTGTGCATGTGTGCTCGGAATATTTTCCAGGCCACTAGAGTTGGGATTCAAAACACTCAGTTGGCCATGCAGGCTCCAGCTCCCTTAACTACCAGGCCATGGGACTGGTCCCACAAAAAAGATTTACAGATATCCAGCCCAGGACACAGAGGCAATCAGTAGCACCTAGGTAGATAGGTGCTCCCGATCTATATTAACTCCTGCAAATGTGTTTGTTTCCTGTTTCCTGAATATGTCATTCTAGCCCATGTCGTTGTTGCTAATCCTTTTTCACAGGAAATGCCTTCGTTATCAATCCAGAGCTGTGGGAAGTCTATAAAGCCTCCATCGAGGCTTTGGCAAGTACATTTCTGTTGGGTCTTTCTCGTCCTGGCCCAGTCGTTACTGTCCTTTTACAAATTCCTTAGCATCTAACTCACGGTATTTCTCGTGTCTAATGATTAGAGTAGACACAGGGTGACCTTTACTGGATTAGGATGGTAAGGATGGCATTGTGTTCATTTCTTAATTTAATTGCCAGAAGGCATGTGTGCTCACACAACAGAGAGAGACAGAGAGACAGAGAGACAGAGAGAACACCCAAAAGGTATGGCCATAGAACAATCCTTTTTCCTCCATTTCTCCAACCTGTTGGGATTCTGAGTACCCATGCACATGAGCCCGACGTATTTTCCAAGTCACTGGGGCTGGGATTTGAACTTCAGGTGGCCGTGTGGGACCAGAACTGCTGTGTTATGGGATTGGGCCTTGTGTTTACTTTTATGGCCCTCTCAAGGCTTAATGAGTTAAATGTAGAGTTTGATGGTTTCCTAAAATGTGTGTAAGCTACTGAAAGGAAGAAGGATGGAAGGGAGTCGGAAAGAAAGACATCAAAAGAGAAATTATTGAGTCATTGGGAAAGTCATGATGCATTTTGTATAGAAAAATGTAAAAAAAAAAATACATCATGATTTTCACGATGACCTAATATAAAACCCTCTGCCACCATTCTTTAAAGCCCTGGTTGGAAGGGCAGTCCCTGACAGGCTCTGTTTGTTCCAGCTGTAACTGAGAAGCACAGTCAATCCAGGCCTCATCTCACCCGAACTTTTGCTTTGAAGCATTTTGGGACCACACAGATAATATTAATTTTGGCTCCAAATTGGGTGTAGAGTTAGTGGTTTGCAGAGGAATTTTTTTTTTTTTTTTTTTTTTTTTACATTTTTATCATTCCTTCCAGAGCCAAGGAATCGAACAGGCCCATAACTTTCTGTGGATTCTCCCTGCTCTCCCGGTGTCTTCCTCTAAGGGCCTGTCTCCTTTTCCTACACATGTGGCCCACTGTAGTCTAGTCTTTCCTTGCCTTTTTTATTTTTTTGAGACCTAGGGCCAGCCCATGGCATGGTGGTTAAGGCAGCTGGATCCCACCTAGCCAACTTCATGGTTTGAGTCCCAGTCCCAGCGACTTAAAGATCATGCTGGGCATATGTGCGTGCATGCCCAGAATCCTGGGAGGAGAATGGAGGAGAAAGAATTATGGTGTGGTCATCCCCCCAGGGGGTGATTTCTCACTTTCTCTCTGTCTTTCTCTCTCTCTGGTGAGCACACATGTCATATAACAACACACTAAAAAAAAAAAAAAGACAGATACAATTTATATGTTGTAAAATTCATCTTATTAAAAATGATTTTTATTTAACTATTTATGTATTTATTTAAATTTGATCAGAGAGGGACAGAGTGAGAGAGAGAGAGAAAGGCAAAGTGAAAAAGCAAGCTGCCAGGTCTGGGACTCAAACTGTGGTTGGCCATGTGTTTAAGTCCAGTGCCCTTAAAGACCATGCCACTTGCCGGCCCCCAAATCCATCTTTTTAAAGTGTATAATGCAGTGATTTCAGTCTCTTCACAAGGAGATACGACCAGCAGGACTCTAATTTACGGTGCATTTCCACTATACTTGAAGGATACTCCATCCATTAGCGCCCTCAGTAGGGCGTGGTTACACCCCGGTGCTTTTCCCTCCATTTCTTCACCCCGTTGGGATTTGGGGCACACATGCATATACGCCTGGCGTGTTTTCCAAGCTGCCAGGGCTGGGATTCAAACTGGGATCGGCCATGTGGGATCCATTTTCTTACCCACAAGGCTACGGGGCCAGCCCCATGATGTCAGGATTCTCCTTGAGGAGAACTAGGGGCTGGAAGGGAACCCAGGGAAGCTTCTGGATTCAGCAAGACAACCAGACTCATGATAAACATACAAAAGGAATTTGCATTCCTCTGTATCAACAATATTGATTAGAAATGTTAATATAAAATTTACATATTATTAGCAACAAAGCCCATATAATATCCAGAAAGGAAGCTAATAGAGAACACAATTTTTTTTGTGACCACGGCTTGAGTCCCAGACCTGGCGATTTGAAAATCACTCCAGGTACATGTACGTGTGTGCTAAGAATCTCGAGAGGAGAATGGAGGAGAAGGGATTTCAGCATCTCCATCTTCCCTGGAGAGGAGGTGATATCTCACTTTCTCTCTCACTGTCTCTCTCTGTCTCTCCGGTGCATGCACCCTAAAGCAAAAATGCAAAAAAAAAAAAAAAAAAAAAAAAAAAAAGAAAAGGAAAGGAAATCATGCTAAGTGTGTGTACACATGACCCAAGTCCTGATGGGATGGAGAAATGGAGAAGGGATTGTGGCACAAACCACATGCCACAGTAAGTCTTTCTCCCTTCTCTCTCTGCCTCACATGAGCACACACGCACTCTGGCAATGAAACAATTATATATAAAAGAAAAGAAAGAAATAAAGGATAATATCAGAAAAGGGTTTCTTACTTTTGTTTTTTTTTTTTAAAGAAAAGGATTTCTCGAAGAGTGTCACCGGTTGGGTTCTCTGGGAAACGGACTCCAAGGCCGAGATTCGGTTCTTGCTGGGTCTCAGGGCTAACACCGAAGGAGGAGGAAGGAAGCAGTGTGGGTTGCGGGAAAAGCCGAACCACAGCACGGCCTCAGCACAGGCCTCAGCTGATGCCCTGGGGACGCGGGGCTGGGCTAGGCCTCGGAGTTGCAGTGGGTGGGCCAGAGCTTCCTTCCTTGCATGGACTGGCACTGGATGCAGGCTGCCCCCAAGAAGGGCATGATTGTGGACGAGGCGGCTAGTCGAAGGCTATGCTGTGTCCCGACCTACAGAACAGTCAAACAGGTTTCCTAAGGGAAGGAGTGAGAGACGGGATGAATGGAGCAGTGTTACAACACAGAGACGATGCAGTGTTACAACTCTTCAGGGTCGTCCATTTATTGTGGGCAGCACGGAGACAACACAGTGTCACAGCTCTTCAGGGTCGTCCGGAGATGACGCGGTATTCGGGTCTTCAGGGTCGTCTGTCTATTGTGTGCCAGGGATTGTGGTTATATACATGTTGGTGGGCAGTGATTGGTTGAATGAAGAATTGTAAAAGGTGGGTTATGATTGGTTGCTTTGTGGACCAATCATGAGGTGCCAGATATGCAAATCTGAGGGATTCTAAGTTCACCGATTTGCTATGGGAAGTGGCCAATCAGAGTATGGTTTTGAAGGTGAGGTTTTGAAGGGGAGCCAATCATGGCCTTTGTCACTGTGTAATTGTTTGCTCTCTGAGAAACCTGCAATAATTCGCTGGTGCGCAGCCTCCCACAATGCTGGGGTCACCAGTCTCCTCCTCCTGCACTGTCAACAACGCTGCTACGAATGTGGGTTTGCAAATATCTCCTCAAAATTCTGCTTTTAAAAAAGTTTATTGGGACTAGCAGTTAGCATAATGGCTATCTCACTGGACTTCCACGTAGACCTGGTGGCTTTAAACTCACGCTTGGCACGTGTGCGTGCGTGCCCAAGATCCCGAGAGGAGAATGGAGGAGAAGAGATTGCATTGTGGCCATTTCCCCTGGGGGGTGATTTCTCGCTCTTTGTTTCTCTGTCTCTCTCTGTCTGTCTGGCGAGCGCACGTGCCCTATGGCAAAAACCTCTCCAAAAAAAAAAGAAGTGTATTCCATTAGCAGGAGAGAGAGACACAGAGACAGTACTGCCATCAGGATCTTGACTCTTAGGCCCAGCCTTCAGCCAGGATCATAGGCAAGTGTGTGGGTGGTGTACTCACGGAGGTCTCTGGACTCAATCTGGGGACTTTCCCGTGTGGGGTCGCCTCTCAGAGCGTTGTGTTTTACTGCCGTGCCACCGTCTGGCCCCAGCTTTTCATTCCGTTGGAACTGCAGTGGCATGTGGGTTCCAGCTTTGTGGTCTGGTATTATACAAAGGTTGGGTCTGGTTTTAATTTTCTGAAGAGTTGCTCTACGGTTTCCTGTAGCAGTTGTACCTTCTCGCACCTCCACCGCCAGTGCACAGGAGTTCCAGTTTCTCCACGGCCTGGTCAACACTTACTTTCCATTTGTTTTGTTTTGTTTTAGGTTTTTGCCATGGAGTGCCTGTGCTCTCCAGAGAAAGAGAGACAGAGAGGGTGGAGGTGGGAGGTCATCTCCCAGTCCCTTCTCCTCCAGTCTCCTCCTGGGAATTTGGGTGCACACACACAAGCATCTGTAGTGACTTTGACGTTGCTGGGTCCAGGACTCCACCTGCAGCTGACCTTGTGGAAGTCCAGTGCCTCAACCACCATGACACCTGCTGGTAGCTATTTTCTGGGTTTTTTTTTTATTTTTTTAATATTTATTTATTTATTTTTTAATAGCAGTCATCCATTTGAGTGTGAAGCCCTGTCTCCTCGTAGTTTTGGTTATAGCTCTTTAAGTTGGTTTGTTTTTCAAAATTAAACTTTATTATCTTATTATACAAAATCTATATATATTTGTTGTAGAAATATTTTGAAAATTTGGAAAACCGTCTATAATGAACATATATAGAAAGTTATAATAAAAAAGCAAGTATTAGGATACTTCAAAAATTTGTGGAAAAATATAATTAAAGATAAATATACTTTGGTGCAAAAAACATTGAAATCCTTGCATAGTTTCTTAAAAATACACATTTTTTTATGAACATTTGGAAGACTCCCCTCGTAACTCTTGGAATTCTGGTACTTCAAGATTACCAGTGTTGGGAACCAGCAGTTAGCGTAATGGCTATGTTGCTGGACTCCCACATAGTCAACCGCAGTTCGCGTCCTGGACCCGGTGGCTTAAAACTCATGCCGGGCGCGTGTGCGTGTGTGCCCAAGATCCCGAGAGGAGAATGGAGGAGAAGGGATTGTGGCGTGACGATCCCCCCAGGGGGTGATTTCTCGCTCTCTGTCTCTCTCTCTCTGTCTGTCTGGAGAGCGCACGTGCCCTATAGCAAAAACCTCTCAAAAAAAAAAAAATGATTACTAGTGTTAATACTTTTTTTTTTCCTAAAGAGATTTTTGCCATAGGAAGTGTGTGCTCTCTAGAGAGAAGAGAGAGGGAGAGACAGAGACAGTGAGAGGGAAACTGAGAAACTGAGAAATCACCCTCCTGGCCCCATATTGGGGAGGGGGGATGGCCACATTGCAATCCCTTCTTCTTCATTCTCCTCCTGGGATTTTGGGCACACACGCACATGCACCCAGCATGAGTTTGAAGCCACTGGGTCCAGGACTGGAATGACAATCAACCATATGGCAGTCCAGCCATGTACCTGCTATGCCATCTACTGGCCCCACCAGTGCGAATACTGTCATCTGAGTCTTTTCTTTTCACTTTTTTGGTTTTTTGCCATAGGGCACATGCACTCTCTGGAGAGAGACCAAAAGAGACAGAGAGGGAGTGAGAAGCCACCCCCGGGGGGATGGTGACTCACCCCTTCTCCAGGTTCCTCTCGAGACTTCGGGTATGTATGCACTCAGCCCACGTGTCCTTCAGACCACCAGGGTGTGCACTTGAACTGCGGAGCTGGTCACGTGCGGGTCAGCATCTTAGCCACTTCGCCACCTGCTAGCCTGCTCTGAAGCTTTGCTATTTCTTTTTCCTGTCCATATAGACCCTTGGCTGGTGTGAGCCCTGCTGCTCCTTTGCACAATTTAGGGAAAAGTGTCCTACCTCTAGGTGGGCGCTACCCTGCAGGAGGGCATGCGGCTTGACACGTGGAGCACAGCTAGAGGTCAGAGCCTGCTTGCCCTCGGGGCAGGTCCTGTCTCAGCCAACTCCTCACATAACTGGGTGTTGTGGCTATGACGGCATCCAGGCCTTACGTTGTAAAATTGAGAGCGTACTACTTGGTAGATTAGGTTTGAATAGTACATCATTTATTTCAGTTCATTCCTACTGGATAGTTGTTTCCAAAGTTTCAATATTGTAAAGTCATGCTGGTACGTTTCAATATTGGGGCCAGCAGGTGGTGTGGTGGTTAAGAGATTGGACTCCCACATGGCCAACAGCGGTTCAAGTCCTGGACCCGGTGGCTTGAAACTCAGACTGGGAGTGTGTGCATGCGTGCCTAGGATCCTGAAGAAGGATGGAGGAGAAGGGACTGTAGTGTCGCCATCCCCCTGGGGGGTGATTTCTCACTTTCTCTCTCTCAATATTATAAATATTATAAAATCTGTTTTGTTTTTTTTTTTTTTTTGAGAGGTTTTTCACTACAGGGCATGTGCACTCACCAGACAGAGAGAGATAGAGAGACAGAAACCGAGAAATAACCCCCCAGGGAGGATGGCCACACTGCAATCCCTTCTCCTCCCTTCTCCTCTTGGGATCTTGGGCACGCATGCACACGTGCCCGGCGTGAGTTTAAGCCACCGGGTCCGGGACTCGAACTGTGGTTGACTCTGTGGGAGTCCAGCGACATAGCCATTACACTACCTGCTGGTCCCAATATTATAAAATCTTGCTGGTACATAATACTTGTACTATGCATATATCTGTTGGCATATTTGCAATTAGTTTATGATGAATTCTTGGAAATCACCTGGAAAATGAAATTTCCTGAGTCCTCCTGTGCCTTGGGCTGTGCTGAGAAACACGCACACACGTACATACACACGCTGTGTATTTACAGTCCAGGGATGTAGGTATTCTTTTATTTCTTTCTAGAGAGAAAGCTGAAACACAAGAAATGAAGTTACTTGACCGAGGCCACACGTTGGCAGGTGGTGGGCCTGGAATTGGAATGTACGTCTGTGGGCGGCATCTGTCTCCGAGCCTGGGCTCTTCACGTGCTAGAGAATCACTTTAACGGAGAAGACAGGTGGTTTGAGAAGAGTTGTTATAATAAATAAGCCCATCGTCCATGGAGTAGACCCTGACCACTTGTTAATTTTCACAGATAAGCCCGTTCAAAAGCAATGGATTATTATTATTTTTTATTAGTGTGTGTGTTAGAAAGAAGAGTTTGACAGGATGATTAATATTCTAACAGGATACACATTGTTCGCGTCTGAGTCCTTCTTAGGAGAAGCAACTTTAGAAGATCGTTTAAATTTAGATGTTATCTGAGTGTAATTGATGTCTTCAGGTCCTCTGAAGAGGATTTCAACATAGCTGGGGCATTGAAGGGAGAGGCGTGAGGTCTTCCCCGCAGACACTCACTCCCTTCCCGACGTGGTAGCTGCTGCTTTTCTCCAGCAGGGCAACAGCCCCGGTCCACTTCTCAGGGTGTGAAGGTCTCCAGGTCTGAGCTCTCTGAGAGAGGAGCCGAGCGTGCGGGGGGTGTTAATGAGAGACTGGGCTCCTGTTCTTCATATAATCCTGGATTTCGAGTGTGTTCAATCTTTAATGATTTGAGAAATACATAATACAATTTGAGACATAATTACATTTTTTGGGGGGAAGAGGTTTTTGCTATAGGGTGTGTATGCTCTCCAGAAAGAGAGAGACAGAGAGACAGAAAGCGAGAAATCACCCCCCAGGAGAATGGCCACGCTGCAATCTCTTCTTCATTCTCCTCTCAGGATCTTGGGCACGCACGCACATGTGCCCACCATGAGTTTAAGCCACTGGGTCAGGGACTCGAACCGTGTCCAGCAACATAGCCAGCAAGGGAGTCCAGCAACATAGCCGTTATGCCAACTGCTGGTCCCTGAGATATAATTACATTTTAAAGTAGGAAGAAAGATGGTTAATATTAAATTTTATTATTAAAATAGTAATAGAGGACAGGGCCCACAGAGGGCAAGCTGATTAAGGTCGCTAGACTCCCACATGGTTGACTACAGTTTGAGTCCCAGACCCGGGGTCTTGAAAACCACGCTGGGTGTGTGTACATGCAGGCCTTAAATCCCAGGAGGAGAACGGAGGAGAAGGGACTGCAGCGTGGCCATCCCCTGTGGAGATTTCTCACTTGCCCTCTCCCTATCTCTCTCCAGTTAAGTGCATGCGCCCTGAAGCAAAATTCTAAAATCAATAAATAATAATAAAGAGGTTGGGCTTGGTAGTGCATGTGATGTCGGTCACTGCCACTCAGCAGACTGAGGCCACGTGGAAGGCCGAGTCTGACTTTGGGACACGCCCCTGAAAGTGAGGTGTGTGGGGTGTGGCGGCTTGTACCTATAGCTCCAGCTACTCGGAGGCTGAGCGAGGAAGACTTCGAGCTTGAAGTCGGCCTGGGCAAGAGTGAGAGAGTGAGACTGTCTGAAAGAACTGCGTGTGGTCGTGTGCACGCATGGTCTACAGCTGCTTGGGAGGCTGTGGCAGGAAGATCATGACACAGAGAAATCCTTTCTTAAAAATAAAAAAGAAAAAGAGGCACAGCTGGGTGGCACACAGGCCGTGCCACTGCTTGGGAGGCTGGGAGCCACACGGGAAGCCCAGGTTTGGCTTCTGGAGTAACCGGAACATCCCGGGTGTGGTTGACTCTGCCTGCTGTCTAATTAGATGCTTGGGGCAGAAGGATTGTGACACAGTGAGACCTTGTCAAAAAGGCTGACTCTCTCTTTTTCTCTCCCAACCCCCCCCAAAAAAAAAAAGAAAAAAAAGATAAAGCGAGGGGACTCTTATCTGGCTTGTGCATGAAAAATGTCTCATTTCAAGTCTTTAAAGCACTATACGTAACTATGCATACCCTGAAGAGAGTAAAAATAAATAACACGAGAAATACAGATTAGAAAGGTTGACATTATGTTACAAGTAGAGACATTTATAACCAACATACTTACTTTCAGCTCTCCCTTAATTATTTTAACTTCGAAAGCAGTAGGCTGGAGCCAATGGCCTTTTAAAAAATACGCTGCTCCAGGGACCAGCAGTTGGTGTAACGGAATGGCTACATCACTGGACTCCCATGTAGCCGACTGTGGTTCAAGTCCCGGACCCAGTGGCTTAAACTCACACCGGGCACATGTGCATGCGTGCCCAAGATCCCAAGAGGATCTGCCAACCGCAGTTTGAGTCCCAACCCTAGTAGCTCTAAACTCACCCTGGAAGTGTGTGCATGTGTGCCCAAAATCCTGAGAGGAGAAAGGAGAAGAGACTGTGGCATGGTCATCCCCCCTGGGGGATGATTTCTTGCTTTCTGTCTCTTTGTCTCCAGCGAACATACATGCCCTACAGCAAATACCTCTCTCTCTCTCAAAAAAAAAATATATATATATATATACACATATATACATATATATGTGCATGCATATATAGTCACACTAGAGATTAAGCTTCAGTGTGAGTCTTGGCAGGGACATAGAAACCACAGTGGTAGTAGCAACTAAATCTCATCACATAGTGTATCATTCGGCAATTTCATTCAGGAGAGAAACTGATACTCTCGTTTGGCACAAACCTTGGGAACAAGAGGAAAGCAGAGTGGGACCAGCAGTTAGCGTAATGGCTATGTCGCTGGACTCCCATGTAGTCGACTGCGGTTAGCGTCCCGGACCCGGTGGCTTAAACTCACGCTGGGCGCGTGTGCGTGCGTGCCCAAGATCCTGAGAGGAGAATGGAGGAGAAGGGATTGCGGCGTGGCCATCCCCCCTGGGGGGTGATTCTCGCTTTCTGTCTCTCTGTCTCTCTCTGTCTGTCTGGTGAGCGCAGGTGCCCAAAAGCAAAAACCTCTCCAAAAAAAAAAAAAGAGGAAAGCAGAGTGAATACAAATAAACTGTCATCCCAGGACCAGCAGGTGGCGTGGTGGTTAAGGTGCTGGACTCCCATGTGGCTGACTGTGGTTGAAGGCTTAGCAGTTTGCTTTCTCACTTTCTCTCTCTCATTCTCTCTCTCTGGGGAGTGCACATGCTCTAGAACAAATCATAATAAATGAAATTAAATAAGTAATTCTTTGAAAAAGAAAAAAAGCTGTCATCCCAGTATAATCATTAACATTTGTAAAAATAACTTTATAGATGATTTTGACATAGGCTTATTTTATACAATAATATATTGTGAATGTTTCCATGTGGCAGATATTTTTCAACACTATTCTCTACTTTTAAGTTTACTTATTTTTTCCAAGAGAGAGAGAGATACAAAAAGTAAGAGACAGAGACAGGAACCTCCAGCATGCTGCCATCCATGCTAGCCTATGCTTATGGGTCCGGGGCATGCCCACATCTGGTGTACATAGGAAGGGCTGGGGGCCAGAACTGAGGACCTTCCCACACGGGCGTAGTCGCATTGCTGCTACACCACAATCTGGCCCTTGGCAATATCACTTTTAATATGTTTCAATTTTGCTAGAAGTATATGTGCCCTAGACATAGAGAAAGTGAGAAAGCACCCCCATCACCACCCCACCATGACCACCATGGGAGATGGCCACACCGCAATCCCTTCTCCATCGCTCCTTTTGGGATTTGGGGCACACATGCACGTGTACCTGGTATGATTTTTCAAGCTTCCAGGTCTGGGACTTGAACTGTGCAGTTGGCCATGTGGGATTCAGCTGCCCTAATTACTATGCCACTGGCAGGTCCAACAATGCCATTTTTAATGTTTGCCTGGAATATCACAATGTGACTGTACCATAGCACATATTGCTCATCATAACTTTATTTCCCCAAATACTTAGGAGAGTTCTCACTACATTTGAATGACACTGTAATGGCTATTTAAAAAAAAATTTTATTCAACTGTATTTATTTGCTATTTAATTCATCCAGAGAGGAACAGAGTGAGAGAGAGAGGAAAAGTAAGAAAGCAAGCCACCAGGTCTGGGACCCGAACCGTGGCCAGCCATGTGGGAGTCCAGCGCCTTCAAGTACCACGCCACCTGCCAGCCCCCATGGCTATTCTTTATATATGTATTTTTTTCTTCTTAAATTTAGACAGGGTTTTGCTATGTTGCCCAAGGCTGGCATTTAGGGTCATTCACATTATGTGTCCTTTCTTCCTTGTTTTGATTTTACACTTAACCTGCTCTCTCTCTCTCTCTTTTTCTTTTCTTTCTGTTTTCTTGAGGGTGCATGCACTTGACACAGAGAGGGAGAAAACACACCTGGCAGGGCATGGTCGCACTGCAATCCCCTCTCCATTTCTCCATCTTGCTGAGATTTTTGCCTGTTTCCCATGCACACACAGGTTTAATGTTTGTCAAGCCACCAGGCCAGGATTCCAACCACATGGTCGGTCACGTAGGATCCGGCTCCTCTGACCACTAGGCCATGGGGCCGGCCCCCGCCTTGCTCTGTCTGGAACCTCCAGCCTTTGGCCCAGAGTCCACGCTGTCTCCTTTCCTTCCTCTCTGGCCTCTGATCTGTGAGGAAAGTGACCAACTCATGTCTGCTGCTCTCTGGCCCAAGCCTCTTGCTCCTGGGCTATTTCCAGAGCCTCCTAACTGGTCCGTTTGCTTCAGTCCTTGTCTCCTACTGTCTGTTCTCAGCCCAGCAGGGTAAATAATTCTATTATAATGTGTCAGAAGATGCCATGTTAATACATAAAACCCCCTGATGACTCCCAACTCGCTCAGAGGAGAAGGCTCACCCGATCTGCGTCAGCTTCACCTCTTCCTTCTCTGACTTTAGCTTCTCCATCCCCACCTGCCCTCCCGGCCACTCCTGGGTTATCAGGTAGGCGCTTGCCCCACTGTCTCCGCATCTGCCCTGCTTTCTACCTGCAAAATTGTCCGCCCTGATGCTTCGCTCCCTGGCCTTCCTCAGGTCTTGATTTTGGTTGGTTTGTTTGTTTAGTTTGCTATAGGGCATGCACATTCGCTAGAGAGAGAAAGTGAGAAATCAACCCCCTCCCCTGGGAGGATGGCTTATTCCAATCCCTTCTCCATTTTCCTCTTGGGATTCTGGGCATGCACACACACCCAGTGTGTTTCTCAAGCCACTGGGTCCAGAACTGGCACTGTGTGATCAGCCATGTGGGATCCAGCTGCCACAACCACCATGCCATCCAGTTGGCTCTCTTCCTCAGGTCTCTTCTCAAATGTCACCTCCTCCAGAGACTTTCCTTGATCACTTGATTTAAAAAAAAAAAAATCACCCTGGAGCCAGCCATGGGGTTAAAGTGCCTGGATGCCTATTGCACCCCTGTAGTCCACATCTGAAGGCTTGAAAATCACGTCGGGTGCGTGTGCTGGTGTGCCCAAAATCCCAAGAGGAGAATGGAAAAGGGATTGTGGAGTGGCCATTCCCCCTGAGGGGGATGCTTTCTTGCTTTCTCTTTCTGTGAAACATACCTGCCTTATAGCAAAACTAAAACCCAAATCACCCTCCTCCTTCTTCTGGACTGTCTCTGCTTAGTTTTTTACTACCTGCCTGGTGGGCCACACACCTTCCTGGTGGGCCACACACCTTCCTTATTTATCACGTCTCTCCCATTGGGGTGACACTCTCCACCAGGGCTAGGACTTTTGTTTTTTGTTCTCTGCTGTCTCCTCCACCCCTAGAAGAGTGCATAACACGCAAAAATTCACTTGGTGAGTACTTGTTGAACAGGGAGAACAACTGCACACCTTCCCTTGGTAGAGAAGGCCAGGGTGACCCGCTATGCAGAAATCAGTGCTTAGTGACTGCACCTGCCACAGGCCGAAGGTTGGTGAACCCCGGGAGAAGCTTGAGGCAGGCCGGGCCAGCGCTCCTGCTGCCATCCCCAAGCAGAAGGGTGATGGGAGTCAGTTGGCACCCTCCACGACCACGGCTGTAAGAGAGCACTGAAACTAGATATACCTGATTTGGAGTGTCTCGGGGTGCCATTCATCCAGAAGGAAGACTTCCTCCAAAGACGGATTTGGGAACGCGCCAGCAGATGGATGCCGCTGTAGGGGCAAATCTCCAGGTCTGTCTTTGCAAACTGAGCAGCGGCCCCACCCGCTTGCGTTGAGGCTTACCTCAAGTTTCAACCACACCAACCACAGGCCTGAAATGCCAAGCGAGCCTGCAACCAAGTTTCTGATTCTTTCTCCGGGATTTAAAGTCCAGAAAGGACTTCGCGGCCCAAGAATGCCTGGGGCGTGGGACACAGAGAAGGCGGTGCAGCCCAGCGCGGTCGCCAGGGCACAGGGCTCGCTGTCAGGGTCAGGAGCTGCGCTCTGGGAGGAAGGCGACCCAGCGGTGCCACTCCATCATCAACCAGGATGGAAAGGACACGGATTCAGCACCTGTTCTGAGCTGGATGAGTTTGATCTTGAGAGCCGAGCCCTGGTTTATTGGGGAGCACTGCCAGGCAACCTGTGTCCCCTACACAAGTGCACATGCTCCCGAACTCACGACCACCTCCACGAACGCGACTGCCCTTAAAAAGCAAAAGGGAACAGGCCCTAGACCCTCGTCCTGGCACACCACGAATGCCTGCTGAGCCCAGCTCGCCCCTGCTCAGTTCGGGGGCCTGTCGCTAGACATAGGTGAGCGTCTTGTCATGGGCCTAGAGACTGCATTTTAAGCCCGAACCTCAGGGAAAAATGAAAGGCTCGAGCGAGGGAAGCCCGAGCGTGTGGGGGGCGCGCTGGCAGCCGTCTGCCCCGGGCAGCAAGAAACGGAGCGGTTGGCTGCGGCGCAGCTGCCCGCCTTCCCCCAACCGGCAGCGAAAGGAGATCCCCAAGGGCGAGCTGTCCTCCTCCGCGACCCGGTTTGAGTTTCGGCGGAAACTTTCTCTGAGGCCCCGCCTCCTTCACCATGGAGACCGGCGCGGGGATGGCGCGCGCGGTGCGCCCCGAAGTCCCGGCGCACCTGGCGGCCGCCAGGCCCAGGCGGAGG
>NW_006160034.1:822380-876056 GCF_000334495.1 Tupaia belangeri chinensis
GAGGAGCCCGGCCGCCGACAGGTACGTGGCGCTGACCCGAGATCTGCGCTGGTCCATTCTTTGGTTTTAGGGACCGGGAAGGAGGGAGAGCAGGGTCCCCCCACCCCCTTCCGCCGCCGGGGAGGAGCAGCAGGTATCCGGGAGGGGGTGGTTCCCAGGGTCGCGGCCTCCGGGCTGGGGCGTTACTCGGAGACTGACCCCGGGGGACAGGGGCCTGCTTGTTTTGACGGAGGAAGATGTCACTCCACCCTTCCCTAGGTCCCTGGAGCCAGAGAGCCCGGGTCCGACGGGAGGAGCCGGCGAAGGCCAGAGCTCAGTTTCCCTAGCCCTACCCCTGTCCCAGGAGAGGCGGGGCCGCTCTGAGCTTTGCAGGACTTCGCCGGTGCAGGGCTTGCGCGTCGGGGGCTGTTGCTCCAGATCACAAATCCTCTGATGAAACTGCGCTCAGGGCGTTATTATGAAGTGCGTGTGTGTCCTAGTCTCAGCAAAGCTCCCTGTTAACCCCAATTCTGCTGGGGACTGGAATTAGCTGCTGTCCTATTTCAAGCCCCGCAGAGCGAGGTGCTGGCCGTGGCAGCAGCTGTGTTTGCTTGGGACTTTGGGACTCAGCCTAAGCTGGTCTGGTGACTTAGCCCCGTCCTGTCCCAGCCTCCTGGACCCATCCATTCATCACAGATCCAGCTTCCTCCAACTCCGCAGGTGATGTAGCTCCAGCCTCCTGGAGGGACAGAGCGAGAAAAAGAGAGACAGCCGTCAGGAGGAGTAAACAGTGCCCACCCATTGTGTTCCTATAAAGGGGCCAGCTCGCTCTGCTTCTCGGGAAGAGCCCTGCTATCAAATTCACCTCATTAGGAAGTCGGCTGCTTTCTGCTAATAGCCACAGCAGCCCTGATGAAATTATATAGGTCATTGAAAAATAATTCCTGCCTAATCACCTTTATCCTGCTGATTAACGGGAGGAAAGATTTGCTCTCCTGAATGTCCCATGCCTGCCTATCAGGGTCACCTGCCTGACCTGCAGTTGGCTGTACACCTGGCATAGACGCTGTCCCCGAAGCTGTCTGAAGCTGATGGCCCACAGGTAAAGTCCACATTTGTAGACCTTCATGGGCCTTCTCAGCACAGGAATGGAGCAGGAGATCCAGTCCATAAAGTTCCTCTTTAATGCAGCATACTTATTGGCTTTGGTTAACTTTTCAGATCATTTAAAGACTGATTTCACTCAGGCGGTTAATCTATTTCCACAAAGCTCCTATGAACTGCATCCATGCCTGCCTTGAAATAAGTTCTTTGGGGTCCCATTTACCATTTGTTCTGTAGCTGTAGGAAGAGGAGTCTGCTGTGTCGGGTGGATGGAAAGGGCAGGGGAAGCTGGGCATTGCTAAGATGGATTCGGGGAGTGATTTAAAGTAGTCTCGTGACTTGGGCCCAAGCTGTCAGCAGCGGCCATCCTACCTCTATCTAGAAGCACTACGCATGCCGCGTTTTCCGCAGGCCTTTGACGGCTAGATGTGAAAGAAGCGTTTTATTTTTGCGGAGTCAGAGCCGTGTGTATTGCTAGGTGGTTCTGTGCTCTACCTCCCAAGTTTGGTTCAAGACACTTTTACAAAGTTCTTTCTTTCTTTAAAATGTTGCTATCGGGCATGTGTGCTTGCTGGAGGGAGAGAGGAGACACAAAGAAAGTGAGAAAGCACTCTCCAGGGGGGATGGCCATAAGACAGTCCTTTCTCCTCCATGCCCCTCTCGGAATCCTGGGCAGGCAGGCACATGTGCCTGGCATGTTTTTCAAGCCACTGGGCCTGGGACTCAAACTGTGCAGTCAGCCATGTGGGATCCAGTCCCTTAACCACAACAGCACCTGCTGCTGTCCCTGCAAAGTTCTCCCTACTGTAATAGGAAGGAAGTAGATTATGTCTGTGAATCCAGAAGCAGTTGTAGCAACATACTACGTAGAAATGTGGAGCTAACTATGGGAAGAAACAAGAGTTGCCTCTGGGGAGTGAAATTATGTCCTCGTATTACACAGTTTTTGTTTTGGGTATTACCATTTTTAAAAATAAAAATTTATTTCCGTGAGAGAGAGAGAGAAGCACTTGGGGTAGGTTCTTCATGCCACGATCCCCCCCCCACCCCAGCTCTGCAGCTAGCGAGGGTCACAGGTGCACCTGCAGGGACACCCAGCATGTTCCCGTAGACTTGGAATTCAACCTGGAGCATTCCCATATGGCCGCCAGCCTCACACAGCAGTGCTCCTACTGCCTGCACCATGGAAGCTGAGCCTGAATTACGTTTTAAAAGACATTTGGAGGGGCCGGGAGCTAGCACGGCAGTAAAACATGACACTCCGCAAACCTGACCTGCTTGGGAAGGTTCCGGCTTTATGTCGGGGACTCCCTGAGTATGCCAGGCTGGCTGGGACCTGGGTGGATTACAGTGTCAAGGCACTGTTGGGGGTGCTGTCTTTTTCTCTCTTATTCATGGAAGAAAGAAATACACTTTAAAAAAGAAGAAGAAGAAAACGTAAGGGACCTCTTCTTTCTGTAAATATAAAACAAAATTGTCTTCTCTGATCCCAGTAGACACTTGATTTTTATTCTGTGGATTTTGGTCTCAGGTAGATCCATGGAAGATCTGGATCCTCAGATTCTGGACTTAAAATACAATTTACATCGACGTCACTTGTATTCCCTGAGAAAAAAGAGTGATCCACTTGCAACTCCTAGTTTTCACCCCAGGTAGACAAACAGTGCCCAAGAGTGACCAGTAACTGTGGGGACTGCGTGTCCAGGGACCCTTAGTCATGACCGTAACAGGAACGAAGATTTCTGTAGTGCCGTGTGATTGACCGAGTGCTTTCCCAAGGGCCACGTTTGTGCCTGGTGATTTATCCATTTCCCAGGAGGTACTGTTTTAACTCGCACTGCAGAGACGGCAGATGAGATTCAGAAATAACAAGAGACTCTTACACGCATACGCCGTTCCTGTACGTGGTAGACTCAGACACAAATTCGGGATCTCTGCTTTGAAGGCCTTAACTATTTTTCCCTGTGAGTTTTGTGAAGTGGCTGGATATAAAATGGGGTCTTACTTCTTATTCTTTTTTTGGAGAGGTTTTTGCTATAGGGCAGGTGCGCTTGCCAGAAAGACAGAGAGAGACAGATGGAAAGCAAGAAATCACCCCCCGGGGGGGATGGCCATGCTGCAATCCCCTCTCCTCCATTCTCTTCTCAAGATCATGGGCACGCATGCACATGCGCCCTGAGTGAGTTTAAGCCACTGGGTCCAGGACTCAAACCACGGTCAACTACGTGGGAGTTCAGTGACGTAGCCATTACGCTAACTGCTGGGTCCAAGGTCTTACTTCTTATTAACCAAAAGTGAGCCCACGTCGAGGCAGAATGACAGGACTCTATATAATGTGTGTGCACGCGCGTGTGTGTGTACATCAAGGATTGTGTGTGTGTGTGTCTTTTTAACATCTGAATAGTGTAGCGGTCCTATAAAATTAAACTAACTTCCATTCGATGTGGGAAGGAAATTCTGCATGGTGAGCTGAGTGAATAAATGCCCCAGTAGACTGAATAAGAAATATCTGATAAGGTCTAAAATCGGGAAAAAAATCAGGAAGCAGCAGCGCAGGTGTGTGATGTGCAGACATGGAAGTAATGACTAGAAGAGGTAGCTATCAGGGTCCAAGGACCTCCTTTTGGGGACTGGAATTGGGGGTGAGGAGGAGCAGGCTGCAGTCTGCTGTTTTTGGCTGTGTGCCTTGTAAGATTACATACAACTTCATGCTGTGTACGTGTGCATTTTTAAAAAAAAATTCTTTAGCAAGGACACAATTAAGGTCTGATGTCAGGGTGTTAGAGCCGGAAGGGGTCACAGAGACTGTTCTTTCATTTTGGAGGTGAGGAGATTGGGGTGCGAGAGTTTACATGTTTTGTCCAAGGTCACACAACTGGACAGACCAGTGGCAGCCAGCATAGGTTCACACACTTTTCCAGGCAGGTGGAAGAGTTTCCCATGCTAGCGAGTCCTGACCGACCTTTCCAGGCAATCCTCTATGCTCTTTCTGCTGAGTTTTTACAGTGTTTGAGTAGGTGAGGGGACTGTGGGCTCACAGGTAGGTATCTCTAAGTCCTCGTAGTTTCGTTATGAAAATGCTCCGCGTATCCTTAGTCTGCAGAATCAGTACTTCTGATCCTGTCACCACTTTCATGTAGCGTGGGAGCCGCTTACACAGTGTGTCTGCAGCTACTTTGAAATGGACAGTGTTGCCCAGGTGAGTCTGAGAAATACTGAATTGGGGTTACACTTTGATCCCGAGGCGCTGTTACTGAGAGGAAATGCTAGGGGAGCTTTTCCTGCTTCTGTGTATTAGTTCATTTTGAAATTCTGAGAATAAGGATATTACCGTCTAAAGAACTAGTAGGGAGGGACCACAGTTAGCGTAATGGCTATGTCACTGGACTCCCACATAGTCGACCACAGGTTGAGTCTCTGACTTGGTTGCTTAAACTCACGCCGGGTGCGTGTGCGTGCGTGCCCAAGATCCCGAGAGGAGAATGGAGGAGAAGGGATTGCAGCGTGGCCATCCCCCCGGGGGGGTAATTTCTTGCTTTCTATCTCCCTATCTCTCTCTGTCTTTCTGGCGAGCACACGTGCCTTATAGCAAAAACCTCTCCAAAAAAAAAAAAAAAAGAGCTAATAGGGACATATATGTGTATGTGTGTCTCTCTATTTGTATGAACACACACACACACACACACACACACACAAAGTTCTTTGCTATAGAGCATATGTGCTCACTACAGAGAAACAGAGAGAGAAGGAAAGTGAGAAAGTACCCTCCAGCAGGGGGGCCATGCCACAGTCCCTTTTCCTCCATTCTCTCTCTCAGGATTTTGGGCACACACGCACATGTGCCCAGGGTGTTTTTCAAACCCCTAGATCTGGCACTCAAGTCACAAAATCAACCATGTGAACTCTAGCAACTCAACCACCACGCCCCCTGCTGGCCCCAGACAGGTGGTATTTTAGAGAGAATATGGAAGAGTATCACTTACGTTTTCCCTTTTCTTTATAGATTTTCTCCCATTTCCCCTTTAATGATATCCTTACCTTAAAAGAGCACTTTGTTTTTTTCTGATTCCACATGATATGCATCTTATTTCAAATCCAAACACACAGAAATATGTAAGGTTGAAAGTAATCGTATATTCTGGAGAAACCACTATAAATTTTCCACCCTAAATTGTTTCTTTCTATAAAGATATATTATTATTGCGGTTGTTAATGGCAACTGGGATAAAGTTACGCAACTTTCAATTTGTTTTTTATTTTTAAATTAACAATATGTCATGGAAATGTTTCTAGGATCGTACATATAGATCATCCTCAAAAAAAAAAAAAAAAAAAAAAAAAAAAAATTGGGGGGGCATAATGGTTATGTCACCGGACTCCCACTTGGTTGACCGTGGTTCGACTCATGGACCCAGTGGCTTCAAGCTCACTCTGGGCGAATGTATGTGTGTGCTCAAAATCCTGAGAGGAGACTGGAAGAGAAGGAATTGTCTCATGGCAGCGGAGAGGAGGGTGGTGATTTCTCACTGTTGGTTTCTCCCTCTCTCTGTTGAGCACACATGCCCTTATAGCAAAAATCTCTCTTAAAAAAAAACAAAACAAAATAAAACAAAACAAAAAGCAAAAACAAAAAATCTTGGCAGGATAATATTGAATTTTTAAATGAATATCTCATAAGTTATTTAAACAATAGCTATTATTGGGCATTTGGGTTGTTTTCCATTTTTCCATATTAAGAACAGTGTGTTAGAGACCAACCTCAAAAGTGTATATGGTGAGTGTTTTCTATAAGAAATGTTTGTGAGGGGACCAGCAGTTAGCGTAATGGCTATGTTGCTGAACTCCCATGTAGTTGACTGTGGTTCAAGTCCCAGACCTGGTGGCTTGAACTCATGCCAGGCGCGTGTGTGTGCATGCCCAGGATCCCGAGAAGAGAGTGGAGGAGAAGGGATTGCGGCGTGGCCATCTCCTCTGGGGGGGGGGGGGATTTCTCGCTTTCTGTCTCTCTGTCTCTCTCTGTCTTTCTGGTGAGTGCACGCGCCCTATAGCAAAAACCTCTCAAAAAAAAAAAATGTTTGTGAAAGAGAGAGATGAAACTGTTGATGTAATTTACACTTCCTCCAAATGTGTTCCCCGGTTTTAGTTAGAGTAACACCCTCTTTTCGAATGTGTAAGACAGAAGACAGAAATTCTTAGTACATGACCAGATGCTGAAACCGGAGGTCAGATTTGCAGAAGGTGCTGTCCTGTAGGCTGGGCTCCCTTCATTCGCTCCCTTAGAAGCTTCTCTTTGGTTTTTGTGTTTTCCCCAAGAGAAGAGAGTAAATTGATACCAGCTATAAAAATTCTCTGTGGTGGTTGGATGAACTGCTAATTAGATTTATGGAGCATAGATTGAAAAACACTTTTTAAATTTTTTCTGAAGAACTTATTCTAGGACATGCCGTGAAGGAATTCAGAAACTCCACTAGGTTTTACAGACTGCTCAGTGACCGTCTTCTGCTGTTCCAGTTTACTTCTAGAAAGAGTGGCCATGACTCAGGTTTAGGATCTTTGGGCTTAAGGAATATGCCTGAGTAGGAAGTGCCAGGCACTGATTTCTTCTTCCTGTGTGTGGAAAATGGGAAACGAGATACGTTGGCTAAATTTTACCATTCAGGCTTATTGAAGTGAGAACATTTCAGGGATTCCTGTGGCCAAGTGTTTATTGACCATCTTAGAGAGCTGATTAATATTTCCCTTGAGTTCAAGTTTTGTTCATAACCATGCCACAAGAAGATTGCTTTATTTCTCAAAGTGAATGTCTTCTGTTTGGCTTGTTCATGAAACTTTCACTTGGAATTCATTCGTTTTTAGATTGATTTTTCTTTGCAATGTTTCAGAATGAGTAGAGAAAAGTATATTTACCTATGTAAATCTCTACACGCATACATACATACCCGGGTGTGTGCATGTATGCATTACACTCACACATAAGGGTAGAGTAAAACAAGCCACGTTTTAAGAATAGGAGCTTTAGTAAGTCATTTAACAGAAAAGTTCGTGCATCCTAAAGATGAGGATAATATCCACCGATATTTATTAGGAAAAATTGTCTTTTTAATGAATATGTTCTTAATTGAACAGAATTCTTAGAACATGGGAAGTTTTTAGTTTATATATACTCATTTTGATCTTTCTGTGGGAAAATGCAACATGTCTAGTGTATTCTTTTTTTAAAAGCATTATTTATTAAATTGATCTATTATGATTATTATTTTAAAGTTTGCTATGGGGCACTTGTACTCACCAGAGAGAGACAGAGACAGAGAGAGAGAGAAAGAGAGAGAGGTAAGGTGGAAAGCAAGCCACCAGGCTCAGGACTTGAACTGCAGTCGGCCATGGGAGAATCTAGTGCCTTAACCAACATGCCACCTGCTGGCCCCAGTGTCTAATGTGTTCTTGATTGTTGCCCAGTTCTCTAAGACTGAGTTAATTTTTTGCTGTGTCGAATATTTTAAGTTTCTCCAACTCATGTATATTATGAAATACTTACATTTTTGACTTTGTTTAAGCAGGGTACAGTGTTAGATGGTTAGGAAAACTCTGATAGGATTTTCATTGACCTTGACTTGCTTCAGGAAGCACCAGACTACCTGACATTTACCTAAGGGTTACATTAAAAACATAGTGGTTAATATCAATGGCGTGCTGGCTTGATTGAATCTGACCACCTCTGATTTTCTTCCTTACACTTCTCTACTGTGACTGTTGGGGGCCTTGCATGTCTTGTTTGAAAAGTACACAGTGCAGCTGATGTAGATAGTCAGGAGTGGATTGTCAGGAAAGTCATGATGCATTTCTACATAGAAAAATACATCATTGGACGAGCAGATGGCATAATGGTTACGTCGCTGGACTCCCACATAGTTGACCGCAGTTCAAGTCCTGGACCCGGTGGTTTAAACTCACACTGGGCGCATGTGGGTGCATGCCCAATGTCCCAAGGGGAGAATGGAGAAGAAGGGATTGTGGTGTGGCCCTCTTCCCTGTGGGGGTGACTTCTTGCTTTCTGTCTCTCTGTCTCTCTCTGGTGAGCATAGATGTCCTGTCTCTTTTAGAGAGAGCAAAACTCTCTCTCTCTGAAAAAGAAAAATACATCATGACTTTCTCTACGACCCAATAGCTTGTAGCAGTCCGTGGGCTGGTGGGGTGCTCCTTCCCTTTTTGTCCCTTACAGTAATCCTACCTCTTGGTCATGTCTTAGGGTTGGTCTGTCACTGAGGAGTGGCCATTCCTTCAGTGTGAATCACAAAACGAGTAGGTTTGACAGGGTTCCTGACTCAGCCTGACTGATCCAACCTGCTGCCCTCCGCTCTGTCAGCATGGGCACAGCAGGAGAGACTCTCAGCTCGCCTCTTCCGCATGCCATAATCCCTAAATCTGCATCCTCACCGTGGACCTTTGGGATCTGAGGCTTATCCTGTTCCTGCTGGGTAGGTCTTTGCGATGATGACGTCAAATTAAATGGTAGGTTGGCAAGAGTCACTCGCATTGTAATCACCTGGGAGAGTTCCTTGTGTGGAATAGAATTCTGTCAGTGTTTGTTGTTAATGATCTGCCTGTTCTGGTCTGGCCATTGTAAAATTTTCCATCTGTTTCTGCTTCCAGTTGTTCCTCCTTGTCCAGTGGTCCCTAACCTCTGCACACCAGGGACCATTTTTGTGGAAGACACTTTTTCCATGGACCGGGGTGGAGAGGGGTGGTTTCAGGATGATTCAAGTACATTTATTGTGCACTTTACTTCTATTATTACTGCCTTGTAATATTTAATGAAATAATTATGCAACTCGCCATAATGCAGTGTGTGCAGCCGCTCCCCAGTGCTGGCATCAATGCCTCAGCTCCACCTCAGATCATCAGGCATTAGATTCTGATAAGGCATGTATGGCCTAGATCCCTCACAGGCGCAGTTCACAGTAGGCTTCCTGCTCCTATGGGAATCTAATACTGCTGCTGATCTGACAGGGGTGGAGCTCAGGTGGGAATGTAAGCGAAGGGGAGTGGCTGCAAATGCAGATGAAGCGCCACTGGAGGTGCTGCTCACCTCCTGCTGTACTGCCCTGTTCCTAACCCTGTAAGGATTGGGGACCCCTGTGCTAGTTTGTTTTCATGCCATAGTCAGTTTGATTTGATAAAGTATAGCTGTGCTCTTGCCACTGTTCACAGTGCCCATTGTCTGCTGGGTAATGACTCAACTCAAGGTGCACTGGTTAATTTTTTTGTGTCAGCTTGCCTGGGCCATAGGGTGCCTAAATGTTTAGTTAAACATAATTCCAGGTGTGTCCGTGAGGGCGTTTCAGGATGAGAAGAACACTTGAACTGGTAGGTTGAGTAAAGCAGAAGTCCAGTGTGAGTGGGCCTTACTCAATACATTAAAGTCCTCGATAGAACAAAAAGGCTGACCTGCGTAAGGGCGAACGTACTCTCCCTCTGCCTGTCTTTGCACTGGGACACTGGTTTTTCTCTCGACTTCAGACTCAGAGTGGGGCTTATATCACTCACTCCCCTGGGCCTACCGCTTGCCAGCTACCAATCTTGGGACTTCTCAGCTTCTTAGTTCTATGAGCCAAGTTGTCATAATAAGTCTCTGTAAAAAATACACACTCGTACACCATCTCCCTTCTGCTCCGTTTCCCTGACTCACATTCAGGGCACGTGTGGTCTGGAACCCTGGGCAGCTGCTCTGCTGTGGCTGTCTCGCTGGTCTCTTCTTCACTCCTTGTTCTTCCTTTCCTCCAGCTCTGGTGGGACCCATGCTTCGTCTTCCCAGTTGCTTCAGGGATGTGCACTCGTCAAAGCTGTGCTCTCGAAGTCTTTCCCTGTCGCAGTTGGTGGCATATGCATCTCTGCTTTGGAATTTTAGGAACTTTGCTGTGGTCTCGTGTTATCTCTGTGTATTTGTTGTTCTTCCCATCTCGATTATACACTCCCGTGGGACTAGAACCAAACTATCCTTCCAGATCCTCCTCCGTTCCTGGTGTTGGAGTTCACTTAGTAGGTGGCCAATGAGCATCTACCGAGTTTTTAAAAAATGCTGGAAAGGCAGATTCAAGCTCATGTGCACACACTCCCTAATCACACGCTCATGGCAGAAATCCCTAACTCATCGCCCATAGGGCCCAGAACTCTCTGTCAACACATTGCTCCATGAGGCCGGCCAGTTGTTTGGTGTTATTCCTAGAAATGGAAATGATGTATTATCTTTGACCTAGAGCCAACTTTTCCTAAGAATACTGAGTTTTACTTAAGTCTTGTTGAATTTGTTGAATTTTTCCTGAGATATCTTAACCACTGAACTATGTGGCTGGTCTTTCTGGAGTACTGGTTTGCAAATTGTATTTATTTGTTTGTTTGTTAAGCTAGCTAGCAGGTGTGTGTGCTCACTGAAGAGAGAGACTGAGACAGAGAGAAAGAGAGAGAGAGAGAAAGAGAGAGAAAGAAAGCACTCCCCGGGGAGATGGCCATGCCACCATGCCTTGTCCTCTAATTCTCCTATCGAAACTTTGGGCCCCCAATCATACGCTCCGGTGTGTTTCTCCAGCCACTGGCTGGGGGACACACACTGCAGAGTTGGCCTTGTGGGATCCAGCCACCTCAACCACCATTCCACTGACTGTCATCTGTTTTTTTGCTGTCATCTGTTTTGCTTTTATCTTTTGTAATTCCTTTTGCTCTTCCTCTGGCTGAGACTTTTCATATCTCCCTCCCTAAATAAGCCAGGTAGCTCATTTGGGTCAATAATTATGGAAAATTAGAGGCAGGGGGTGGTGCAGCAGAGGCTCAGTGGAGGTGCACAGGGCTCCCGTGGGTGGACTCCTAGGTTTGCACCCCGAGGCTCCCTGAGCACCCTGGTTGGACACCCGAGATCTACAGCTGGCTGAAGCTGGAGGTGGACTGTGGTGTGAAGACCCCATTGGGGGCACCTCTCTCTCTCTTTCATGGACAAGATAAAAAAATAAACTTAAAAAGAGAAATAAGAAAGACTATTTTTTTTTTTTGAGAGAGGTTTTTGCCATAGGGTACGTGCGCTTGCCAGACAGGCAGAGACAGACAGAAAGCTAGAAAGCGAGAAATCACTCCCCAGGTGGGATGGCCACGCTGCAATCCCTTCTCCTGCATTCTCCTCTCGGGATCTTGGGCATGCACACATATGCGCCCGGCGTGAGTTTTAAGCCACCAGATCCAGGATGCGAACTGCGGTCGACTACATGGGAATCCAGTGACATAGCCATTACACTAACTGCTGGTCCCAAGAAAAACTATTTTTTTGTTTTTAGAATTTTTTTGGTATAGGGCACTTGTGCTTGCCAGAGAGACAGAAAGCGAGAACTCATCCCTGGGGGGATGGCCATGCTATAGTCCCTTCTCCTCTATTATCTTTTGAGTATGCATACATACGTGCCTGGCGTGTTTCAGGTCACCAGGTCTGAGACTCGAACCACAGTTCACAGTGAGGGAGTTCAGTGCCTTAAATACTATGCTACCTGCTTGCCCCCAAGGAAAACTGTTGATAGCTATATGTTCTTAGAAACTTTGGATCTGTAAAATTTTATGCAAATTGAACTTAAAAAAAAAAAACTGCCAGAGGATGCAAGAACCCACCTGGAGAGAGACAGAGAGGACAGAGAGAAGGAAAATGAGGAAGCACCCCCCTTCTGATGAGAAATTGTCACACTGCAATCCCTTCTCTTCTGTCTTCCTCCCTTTAGGATTTTGGACATGCACGCACATATGCCTGGTGCGTTTTCCAAGCTGCTGAGTCTGGAACTCAAACTGTGCAGTCCCCTGTGTGGGCTTAACCACCATGCCACTGGCTGACCCAAATTTCATTTTTCTCCCCTTTACCCTGTTTCCTTATCTTTTAGTATTTTGCAATTTATTTATTTTTAAAAAAGTTTATTTCTTCTATGAGCAGGAGAGACACAGGGAGAGAAAGACAGAGAGCAAAGGGTACCCACAGCAGGGTCTTGACACTGCACCCCCCCCCTTCAGCCACCCCTGGATGGGCATGTGGGAGCATCCGAGTGAACCCAGAGCCTTCCCTCGTGGGTCGGCCTTGCAGTGTGGCGTTACTGCTGTGCCGTCCACCAGCCTCTGTTTACTTATTTCTCGTGTCTGTTTGCTTCCCCGAGTAAAACTATAAAGCCTCATAAAGGGCAGGGCTTTATATTAGGTGGCAGTCTTGGCCCTAGATCCCAAGACATACACTAGTGCCCGACACTTTGGACGTAGTTGTCGAACTGATTGTGGGTTTGCTAACCTGGGGCCCTTCACCTCCCACAGTCTCTTCGTTGCTTTGGCTTCCGGTGCATTTTCAGGACTTTCTACCCGTATTGTTGCTGAAGGCCTCTTCCGCCTAGACCTAGTTAGTGCCTTCACACCACATGGCTACCTGCTCCCCAGGTCTGTGCCTTTGTAAGAGCCACTCCCACAGTAAGTGGTTTAAGAAGCTGAAAGTTCATGGTTTACAGAGCACTCTCAAATATACGTATGATCTCACTCGAGGTATTTTTGAATCTGTGACAGCAGTGGATTTTTTTTTTTAGATTTTTGCATAGAGCATGTGTGCTCGCTGCAGAGAGACAGAGACTGAGAGAGAGGGAAATTGAGAAATCACCCCTCTAGAGTGATGGTCACACTGCAGTCCCTTCTCCTCCATTCTTTTGGGATTTGGGGCATGACTTTTTAGCATGATTTTCAAGACGCAGGGCTTGGGACCAGCACTTAGCGTAATGGCTATGTCGCTGGACTCCCACGTAGTCGGCCATGGTTCAAGTCCCGGACCCGGTGGCTTAAACACACACTGGGCACATGTCCCCCTCTAGGGTGATGGTCACACTGCAGTCCCTTCTCCTCCATTCTTTTGGGATTTGGGGCATGACTTTTTAGCATGATTTTCAAGACGCAGGGCTTGGGACCAGCACTTAGCGTAATGGCTATGTCGCTGGACTCCCACGTAGTCGGCCATGGTTCAAGTCCCGGACCCGGTGGCTTAAACACACACTGGGCACATGTGCGTGCGTGCCCAAGATCCCAAGAGGAGAATGGAGGAGAAGAGATTGTGGCATGGCCATCCCCCCGGGGGGTGATTTCTCGCTTTCTGTCTCTCTGTCTCTCTCTGTCTCTCTGGCGAGCACATGCGCCCTATAGCAAAAACATCTCAAAAAAAAAAAAAAGAAAAAGAAAAAAGACGCAGGGTTTGTGAGTGGAACCTCAGGGTTGGCCATGTGGAACCCAGCACCTTAACCTCCACACCACCTGCAGATCCAGTAATGGTATTTTTTATGGCATGTCTTTCACCAAAAATCTTTTCCTCGTTCCAGTGGGTGCAACCACTTTTCGGTATGCACCTCCTTGGTTGTACAATTCCGTGCCTCTCCTCTGGCCCTCCGGGAACGGTTACTACCCAGAAGAGTGCCTATCTGGTGATAAGGTCTTCAAGTAAAGTGTTGAAGATGCCAAAGGGAACAAAAACAAAGCAGCAGCCCCCCATCCACACCCAAGCATGGGGCTCTTTATAGCGGAGGGTACCTGGCTCCATGCTGAGACGCTGCTGTTGCCTTGACGTTAATCTGCTAACAGGAGCTCCCCGGACACCCCTCAGGAGACACCAGCACGGGCTGGAGGAAGCTGGCCTGAAGGGCGCAGAGGGCGGCGTAGCAACGAGAGCCGTGACTCAGTCTCGGTCCACAGACCGTTACTGCCATCTTCCTGGCCCCTCTCTGCCCAGCTCAGAAGACAGAGCGTTTTCCTCCTGAAGGCCTTCTGTGCCTGCCTCTAGGCCCTGGGAGTGCTCAATAACTATTAGTATCTAATGATGACACGGGGGTATTCCTCTGAGCGATTGGAGAGCTGTAGGCGTGTCACCCCTGACAGGTGATCACAAATCTCTTTTTGGTGTTTTGAAATATTACTGCCAGGGGAGTTGTATACAACTTGTTCAGACGGAGTGGTCTTAAATATTCATTCCTTTTACACATTACTTTGAGAGAAATGCCAGCATTTCGTCTTCGGGCTGCCAGTAGCAATTCTGGGGAAGCTGTATTATAACTTTTTCAAGATAGTGATTTTCTTATAGCTCATTTATTTCTGCATTAAAATATAACTGTTATTTGGATGATGGAAGAGCAGGCCCTTTGAAGTTAGTGGATGTTCCGGGTTACGTGGAGGTCCCTGGTCAGTTCCGCTGTCTGGTAAGTTAATTAGCACATGTTGATTATTGGATGAGGCTCCAGGGGCCTGGTGGAAAGGGAAGCCGATTGGATGCAAATGGAGCTCGAATCCCTGCTCTGCCAGTTAGTTCGGTGTCACCTTGGAAGAGTTACTGCCCTTCGATGGCCCTCAGCTCCCTCACTGCTAAAGTGGAGGCAGAAATGCCCGTCCCAGCACGCTTCTGTGGGCTAAATGAGAAACCGCCTGCCGAGTGCTTAACAGGGAAATAATAATCAGATGTGGTCATTGTTATTTATTGACCGAGGCTCCCTCCACGCTCTTCTAGGGAAGGAAAAGTGGAATGGCAGGGTTGGGGGTGGGAGGGTTAAAAAAAACATGTGGGATACACATTTACAAGACCAGAAAATATGGCAACAAGCATGATTCTGACAGACCGAAGGTCAGGGCAGCAGGTGACGAAGCGTTACTTGTAAAGAAAGACAGAAATTGCGGCCCTGGCCTCCGAGAGTCAGGGCGAGGAGTGAGTGCACTGAGATTCCTTTGACCACGCTGTGGAAATCTGGCACAGCACGGTAATGCCCTGCTCAAGAGGAGCTGGATGCCACGTGGTGACCCAGCTCGGTCAGCCTGGAACGCTCCACGTGGGCACGGGGCCCAAGGGCCCGATGGCTGGAGGCCAGTGGGACCAGATGCCGTGGAGGGTCCTCCTCTCTCTCTTACTTCCGTGTGTGTGCACACTCTCCAAAATAACCCCTAAAACAAATGGTAGAAATCCAGACTGGGTCCAGTTAGGTGGCGTGGAGGTTAAGGTGGCAGGGTCTACATGACTGATTCCACAGTTCATGTCCCGGACTGGTGGCTTAAAATCATGCTGGGCACATGTGCATACATGCCCCAGATCCTGAGAGAATGGAGAAGGGATGGCGGCATGGCCCTCCTCTCTGGGGTGCGCTTTCTCCCTCTCCCTCTGTCTGTTTCCATCTCTGGCAGGTGCATGCGTCCTACAGCAGAAATTAAGAAAAAAAGCCCCAAATTGTATAGAAGAGGGATTTTATTGGCTCACATGGCCAAAGTGTGGGAGAAATGCAGATCTCAGAAAAGCAACCCTGGGCACTCCCACCACCAAGCCTGTCTGTGCTCTGTCTTTGCATCTTGCTCCGTATTTTTTTTCTTTTTTGGAGAGGTTTTTGCTATAGGGCGCATGCGCTCGCCAGACAGACAGAGAGAGACAGAGAGACAGAAAGTGAGAAATCACCCCCTAGGGGGGTGGCCACGCCGCAATCCCTTCTCCTCCATTCTCCTCTCGGGATCTTGGGCACGCACGCACACGCACTCGGTGTGAGTTTTAAGCCACCGGGTCCGGGACGCGAACCGTGGTCGACTACATGGTAGTCCAGCGACATAGCCATTACGCTAACTGCTGGTCCTGCTCGGTATTTTTTTTAAGACAGAGTCTGGCTGTGCTGTGATCCTCTTGCCTCAGCCTCCTTGGTAGCTGGAATTGTAGGTGAATGTCTCTGCTCCTGCCTCTTCTTCTTCTTCTTTTTTTAATAGAGGATCTTGCCGTGTTGCTCAGGTCTTCCTTGAACTCATGATCCTCCTGCCTCCACCTCCCCAAGTCGCCGACATTGTAGGAACACACCACCACTCCTGGCCCGGGGAATTGGACAGGGACTTGCCCCTCCGGCCTCTGCTGTAGCCCCAGCCCGTGAGCAGTGTCTTGGCAGCCTGGTGCTCCCGGGCCGCCACATCTCTGTGTCAGAGTTCGCCCCTGGCTTTGCGTGGCAGGGCAGAGAGCCAGCGCTTGCCCAGAAATAGGACCTGACCTTCTCTTTGAGCAAGTTCTCAGAACCCAGGAACGGCTCCAGTTGGCCTGGCCGTCCTTGTCCTTGTGGCCCAGGGCACACGATACCTGATAATCGGCAGCCCCGTCTAGAAATACGTAGCTGGGCTGGGAAAGAGGGACTGTTGCTTAAAAGGACTTTGTCCTTCTAGGGAACTAGCAGTTAGCGTAATTGCTATGTCGCTGGACTCCCACGTAGTCGACCGCGGTTCGTGTCCCGGACCTGGTGGCTTAAAACTCACGCCGGGCGCGTGTGCGTGCGTGCCCAAGATCCCGAGAGGAGAATGGAGGAGAAGGGATTGCGGCGTGACCATCCCCCCTGGGGGGTGATTTCTCGCTTTCTATCTCTCTGTCTCTCTCTGTCTGTCTGGCGAGCGCACGCGCCCTACAGTGAAAATCTCTCCAAAACAAAAAAAAAAAAAAAGGACTATTGTTTTCTTAATTTTCTAATTATTATTCCGTCATATCATATCTTTACATGTTCCTAGTGAAACATACAAACGAACTTACTACAGTAGCAATGGTAGATAGTAGACACTTGATGGCCGGGTCTACACTGAGGAGTGGTCCGTGTTAGGGAGACAGGGTAAGGTAGGCACACAGTGGGTGGTCTGAAGTGGTCGGAGAGCTGGGCCTGACTGCGCTGATAGGACATAGACCTCAAGACTGACAGCAGATCGAATGGTCATGTTGGGTCCCGGCTCTGTTCCTTTTTTTGAGAGAGAGAGAGATTTTTTTTTTTTTGCTATAGGGCACATGCACTTGGCAGAGAGGCAGAGAGAGAAAGTGAGAAAGCACTCCCAGGGGGGATGGCCACATCACAATCCCTTCTCCTCCACTCTCCTCTCAGGATTTTGGGCGTGCACGCACATGTGCCCAGCGTGAGTTTCAAGCCACTGAGTCTGGGTCCCGAACCACAGTTGACTATGTGGGAGTCCAGCGATGTAACCACGATGCCATCTGCTGGTCCCCTGGCTCTACTCTGTAAAAAGAAAAAAACAAAGCAGCAAGTTTCATATTGTAGGCCAAGTGTTGAAACTGGTGTCTGGAGGAGGAAGCCGAATGCAGTTGAGAAGTTTCACCCATCGATTGTACACCGGTGGGCTCTGTAGTCAGAAAGTAGAGCTCCGTCCTGGCACTGCCTTAAAGACTAGATCCAGGCCGGCTCCGTGGCCTGGTGGGTAAGGCAGCCAGATCTTACATGCTCCATCATGTAGTTTGAGTCCTGGACCCAGCAGCTTGAGAAGGACGCGGAACATGAGTGCTTGCAGGTCCCAAATCCCCAAATGACAGAGAGATGGAGAAGGAATTATGGGGGGACCATTCTCCATGGGGAGTACTTCGCTCCTTCTCGGTGTCTCTGGTGAGTGCACACACCCTCTAGCAAAACAAAACAAAACACAACACCCAAAACTAAAAACCAGAAAGACAAAAACTATGTCATCAACAATTTATCTTACCTTTCCTATATGTGTGTGTGGGGAAAATGAAACAACAAAACTGTACGTCAGAGTAACCAGACAGAGGATTTAGATAGAACCTGGCTTTTAGAAGAATTCTAGACTGACTGATAGGAATAAAATATTACCATTTTGTTACCGTTAATGGAATAGCATGCCAAGGGAAGGATCATCAATAGCTGCTAAAACTGTCAGGTCAAAGGTCGATGGGAGGGACCAGCAGTTAGCGTAATGACTGTCGCTGGACTCTCATGTAGCTGACCATGGTTCAAGTCCTGGACCTGGTGGCTTAAACTCATGCTGGGCGTGTGTGTGCGTGCCCAAGATCCTGAGAGGAGAATGGAGGAGAAGGGATTGCGGCATGGCCATCCCCCCTGGGGGGTGATTTCTCCCTTTCTATCTCTCTGTCTCTCTCTGTCTTTCTGGCAAGTGCACACGCCCTATAGCAAAAACCTCTCAAAAAAAAAAAAAAAAAAAGAAAAAGATGGGAACTAACGTAATTGATGGATCAGGTCCTAAACCACTGGTCACTCTTATAAAAAGACAGAGGTCGGTATTACGTTACCTCCTAATACCATAGAAAGTACGCAGAATCATCTGGGAAGTTTCTTACCAAAAAATTGAGCATGATTCTGAAAAAACACCTTTTATTTTATCATTTATTTTAAATTTTGCTATGGGATGTGGGCTCACTAAAGAGAGATAGAAAGAGAGTGAGAGAAAGTGAGGTGCTGTTTCCCATGGGGGATGGCCATGGCACAGCTCCGTCTCTGTTCTCCTCTCAGGATTTGGGGCAATGCACACATGCCCAGCATGTTCATCAAGGTGCTGAGTCTGGGACTCGAACTGCCCAGATGGTCATGTGGAAGCCAGCTGCCCCAACCGCCATGCCACTGGTTGGCTCTGATCAAGCCTTTAGATCTATCTACCAGCTTATGAGAAGCACAGGAAAGAGGCCCTTGTTAAATACTACCACGGAGATTGGAATCAGCCAAGTCCAGAATGAAGAACTGTCCACAAGGCAAATTAAAAGGAAGAGGGACTGTTTTCGAGGGGCTTCCGAGGCGTATCCGTTATATTCGGATCTCGATTTGGATAAATCAACTATCATAAGTCTGTATTCCAAATACAAAATTATGAGGCAATGAAGGAATTTTAAGATAGATGATGGACTATTTTTTTTTGTTAAAGGAATGATATTGGTACTGTAATTGCAAAAGGTCCTTAAAGATACATACAGAAATATTTTCACATTATATGTTATTATAGTAGTTTTAAACATTTATATCTTGTAGTAGTTTTTAAAAAAGTTTATTTCTTGGAGAAAAGAGAGAGAGAGAGAGACGTAGTGGGGACCTGGGATGTGAAGCTAGGACCGTCCCACGTGGGCCCAGCTGGTTTCTGCTGTGCCCATGTCTGGCTCCTGTATTAGCCCATGCGGCTGCTGTAACTAATTACCAGCAACCGGGTGGGTTAAAAGCCAGATATATATTTTCGCACAGTTCTGGAGGCCAGAAATGTGAAACCAAGGCATAGGCAGGGCTGCACTCCCTCTGAAGACGCGAGGGGAGACCTTCGCCTCTTCCAGCTTCCAGTGGCCGTCCTTGGCTGGAGGCTGTATCTCTCTGCTCCGACTTCCGTCACTCTGCCTCCGTGTGAGCCTCGGATTAATCTCCCATGTCCTCTCTCCTTAAGATTCATGTGACTCATTTAGGATTGCCTACCTGAGCAATCCAAGACAGCGTCCTCTTAAGATTCTGTGTGTTTGTGTCTATAAATAATTATTATTGTTATTATTTTTTTATTTATTTACTGTTTGAGAAGTTTTTGCTATAGAGCTTGTGTGCTAGCCAGAAAGACAGAGACAGAGAGACAGAAAGCGAGAAATCCCCCCCCCCCCCAGGGGGATGGCCACGCCGCTATCCCTTCTCTTCCATTCTCCTCTCGAGATCTTGGGCATGCACACGCACGTGCCCGGCGTCCGGCGTGGCACCCGGTGTGAGTTTAAGCCACTGGGTCCAGGACTCAAACCGTGGTCAACTACATGGGAGTTCAGTGACATAGCCATTACGCCAACTGCTGGTCCTTGTTATTATTTTATTACATAATCTTTTAGTAGATACACCACATGGGATTTTCTCAAACGACAAGCGAGGCACATTGTGATTCCTCTGAGGCCTCCAGATCCCCTGTGTTTTGGAGGACCCCGTTTCTTCTGAAGTCTGACTGCTGCCCGCGAGGTCACCAGCGGTGCCGGTAGTAAAGACGGCTTTGCTGAGTGGCTCTGTCGTGGGTCCTTGCTCTGACCTGGATCCCGCACTCGATCCTGTGTTTCTGCACCACCATGCCCGGGATCTGGTCCAGGGACGGTCAGCGTGCTCGTGTGGAACCAGACGGGGGTAGCCGGCTGCCGTCCTGTGGTCAGACCCACGGCGAGGTCCCCTCTGCAGCTGCGTCCTCCGGAGGAGAAGAACGTGCAGGCTTATGACAGACGCCACAGAAAGCTCCATTTGGGGTTGGAAGCAGATGTCTCAAGATAGTTGGCTCGGATAGCACCCATTTTATCGCTGCTACTGCTGTGGCATATCAAGACGCTCCGCAGGTGGTAAAGCAAAAGTTCTTTTGAAGAGAAACTGCTTTAAAATCTGCTTTTAGACAACCTTTTTTTTTTTCTAGAGGTTTTTGCCGTAAGGGGTTCATGCTTGCCTGAGAGAGAGGGAGAGAGACAGAGACAGTGGGAGGGAAAGTGACAAATTACCCCCTGGGGGGATGGCCACGCCACAGTCCCTTTTCCTCCATTCTCTCCTGGGTCTTTGGACACGCTTGCACTCGCACCTGGCATGAGTTTGAAGCCACTGGGTCCAGGGCTTGAACCACGGGCAGCCTTGTGGGTGTCAGCAGTGTAACCACTCCGCCCTCTGCTGGCCGGACAAACTGCTTTTCACCTGACAGATCCTTACTGTCTTAGCCCTTCAAGATTCTTAATGTAGTCACGGATGATGTCTGCAGGTTCTGGGGATTAGTATGTGACTGCATTTTGGAGGGGCCACTTTTTCTTCTTACCTTGGGTATGATAGATGAGATTTGCTTAAAACAATCCACCAGGAGCAAGGAGTTGAAATGGAAGATTATGATCGTCCCAGTCAAGATCGGCCATCCATTGTCAATTATTTGAGCAGGAGAAGGTTGTTCCTAGTGTTATTCCCTTTTCTGTACATGTCTGAAAAGTTCTTTAGTAAGAGGTAGAAGCAAATGAGCAAACAAAAAGGTAAAAACAGCAAGATTCTTTAGTAATCTGTTCCACTCAGAATCTGGAAAATATAATATAACCTTGATAGATATTCACGTCAGTTGTTTTCTGTCCATAAAAACGAGGTATCAAAATTCGGATATCCTGGTCAATCCTTCAGGTTTTCACCACCTTCTCAGATATAATTCCTTGTACTTTTTAAAAAAAGTAAACAGAGACCAGTAGGTGGCATGGTGGTTGAGGCGCTGGACTCCCACATGGCCGACTGTGGTTCATGTCCCAGACCTGGCAGCTTGCTTTCCCACTTTCCCTTTCTCTCTCTGTCTCTCTTTGGTCCAATTAAATAATAATAATAATAACAAATGAAATTAAATAAAGAAAGAAAAATAAAGAATGAATGGAAATTCCTTCGCTCGGAATTTAGAAATTAAATGATCCGAGGCTTACAGAAGATCCACTTTTCTTTTCTTTCTTTCTTTTCTTTTCTTTCTTTCTTTCTTTTTTTTTGTGTGTGTGTGTGTGTGTGTGTGTGAAATTTTTGCTATAGGACATGTATGCTAACTGGAGAGACAAAGAGAGACAGACAGACAAAGTGAGAAATCATCCCCCAGGAGGGATGGCCATGCCACAATCCCTTCTCCTCCATTCTCTGCCTGGGATTTTGGGCATGTATGCACATGTACCTGGTGTGTTTCAAGTCGGCAGGTCTGGGACTTGAACCTCGGCTATCCACATAGGAGTCCAGAGCCTTAACCACCTGCTGATCTCTCCATTTTTCTTCTTACTGAAATATTGGTGAGTGCAGGAAGTGGCATGGCTGTATTTGAAGACTCCTTGGTGATGTAACTTACCATGACGTCTCTGTCATGCATATGAGATCATGAATGGGTTAACATTTTTATTATGGGGGAGCATCTTTCAACTGCTATAATGTGATCATGAAATACCCAAGTAGACTTGCCTTGGCACACAGACTTATCTTGCCTGCTAGTAATTACTATTTGTCTGTGAATTACTCTTTCAGTAAGCTCTGTAGTGTTATAGGCTTGTAATTTTTAATTCTTTTTTTCAGGTTTTTGCCATAGGATGTGTGCATTCACTGGGGAGTGAGAGACAGAGAGAGAGAGAGAGAGTGTGTGAGAAATCACCCCAAGAGGGGATGACCATGCGGCAATACCCTCTCCTCCTTTCTCCACTCTGGACTTTGGGCACGCACACACACATGTCAAGCATGATTTTCAAGCTGCCATGTCTGGGAATTGAACCATAGTCGGCCATGTGAGAGGCCAGCAACTTAACCACCATGCCACCTGTTGGCCTCGCAATTTTTAATTCTTAAATCCAATCTATTGTATTGTTTTTCCTTAAGAACCCACACTAGGGGGCCAGCAGTTTGCATAGTGGCTAAGGCATTGGACTCTCACCGTGGCTCAGCAACTTGAAACCTAAACCAGGTTCATGTGCACAGGAGCCCAAAATCCTGAGAGGAGAACGGAGGAGAAGGGATTGTGGCGTGGGCATCCCGCTGGGCGGGGGTGGGGAGGTGGTGTTATCACTTTCTGTTTCTCTGGTGAACGCATGTGCCCTGTAGCAAAAATCTCTCTCAAAAAAAAAAAAAAGAAAAAGAAAAAAGAAAGAACCCAAATCAGAGTTTTTGTGATTTCTCCTCTTTCCCACTCTGCCGGGAAGATTCCAAGGCACGATTGCTCTATGACCACACGAAGCAGGGGACAGCATTTCTCAAAGGGCTAGTGTGGCAGATGGAAGTGTGAGATTTCTAAAATACCACTGTATGCTCAAGTCAGGTGTTCGCGTCTGTGTCAGAAAGGAGGGTGGCTGTTGGGATACTGTATAGACTGTTCAAGTTACTTCACATTCCCTCCCCTCCCCTCCCCTTCCCTCCCCTCCCCTCCACTCCCCTCCTTCCTCCTTCCAGAGGGCACCTGTGCTTGCCAGAAGGCTATGGAGGGAGAGGGAGAAAGGGCCCCACCCCTCCCGGGCTGTGGTCTTACTGCAGTCATCTCTCTGTCTGTCAGGATTTGGGCCACACAGGTACATATGCCAGGAAGGTTTTTATTCAGAGGTTTTCACTATAGGGCGTGTACTCGCCAGACAGAGAGAGACAGAGAGACAGAAAGCGAGAAATCCCCCCCAGGGAGGATGGCCACGCCGCAATCCCTTCTCCTCCATTCTCCTCTCCGGATCTTGGGCACGCACGCACACGCGCCCGGCGTGAGTTTAAAGCCACTGAGTTCGAGACTTGAACTGCGGTCGACTATGTGGGAGTTCAGCGACATAGCCATTAGGCCAACTGCTGGTCCCCTGTGAATGTTTTTCAAGCCTCTGGGGCTAGCATTCGAACCCTGGTCAAGCACGTGGATTTGACTCCCTTAACCACTAGACGACAGGACCAGCCCCATATGCACTGCAGCTCCTCCGTGATTCTTTTTTTTTTTTTTCTTTTTTTAAGAAACAAAAGCAGAAATTAACATGCAGAATCTATTTAAATAACGCTTACACGGCAGCTCGGATCCCTAAAAATAGCGTGTTAAAAAATATACTTGGCCTTTAGAAATCAGTGTATCGACTCCCTCTGGTGTTAAATTGTTTTATCAGTGATCTTTATGTTGAATTTCTTTTCTTTCTGATAACAAAAGCTGCATTTTCTAGGAGCGATATAAACTCTAGTTTCATAGTCTTAAAATCAGACTGTCTTTTTTAAGCTCATGGCATTAAACTTTAGAAGGTACCTGTGTGGTTGCTACATGAGACTAGTCAGACCCGGCTCCCTCTTTTACACTTTTGTTCTGCGTAGGTCAGACACAAACACATGTGGCCAGTTCAGTGGAAAATTAGCTCGTGGTACATGGTCACACATCGTCTGCAGGGCTAGCTCCATTCTGAGCTTCTCGTTACACAGCTGTGACGTTGTAACCCAGAACAACACTGTAACCTAGACGCACAGGAAGACTGCGTTTCCCAGGAAGTGCGAACGAGGCGTTTCATACCATAATCATATAGGTATCAAAATGACTTCCACCTGGGCACAGGAATACATCGAAATCCTCGTGAACCTCTTGGGCATTCTAGTGGCTTAGTAAATGGTTTATTCTGAAACCTGGTGGTGATTATTAAATTTCTCAGCCGTCCCATCCTTCCAGAGTTGTAAAGTCACCCAATTTGTGTTCCCCGTAATAAAGGAGAGATGGTATGCGGGAATGACCAGGATGGTGGTTTCCGTGTCACTTGGCACAGCAGCGCCGTAATGTGTCTTGCATTTGTTAGTATATGCTTTCGTGCAAGGAAGAAATATTTATCTGGCGATGTTTCTGAAGATATGCTTTGTTTTATTGCCTGGGTATAGCATAGTTTTTCAGGAACACACACACACACACATATATATATATTTTTTTTTTTTTGAAGAGGTTTTTGCTATAGGGCACGTGCGCTTGCCAGACAGACAGAGAGAGACAGAGAGACAGAAAGTGAGAAATCACCCCCCAGGGGGGATGGCCACACTGCAATCCCTTCTCTTCCATTCTCCTCTCAGGATCTTGGGCACGCACGCACACACAAGCCTGGCGTGAGTTTTAAACCACCGGGTCCGGGATGTTAACTGCGGTTGACTACATGGGAGTCCAGTGACATAGCCATTATGGCAACTGCTGGTCCTAGGAACACATTTTTTCATAAAATACTTTTTCAGCTTTGTTTTACTTTTTGCTGTTTTTTTCCTTCCTCATCTAAAATCTGCTACAGAAATAACATAAATAGGGTGCAGAAAGCTGATCGATAAACCTACCATTTGTGTTTTTCAGTTTACAAATAGAGTAGTTCTCCACTATATGTTTTCATATTCCGTGGTTTTTTTTTGGGGGGGGGAGAGGCTTTGCCCTAGGGCATGTGTACTTGTGGGGTTGGGAGACAGAGACAGTAAGAGATAAAGTGAGAAATCACCCTCCCCAAGGAAGATGGCCACGCCACAATCCCTTCTCCTCCATTCTCCTCCTGGAATTTTGGGTACCCACGCAAGCTACCGAGTCCAGTACTTGAATCGCGGTCAGCCATGTGGGAGTCCAGCAACATAACTGCTACTGTATGGTGGTCCCATATTCCATGGCTTTAGTTACCTGTGTCAACCATAGTCTGAAAATATTAGGTCATCAAGAAAATCATGACATATTTTTCTGTGTTTTTCTATGCAAAAAATGCATGACGACTTTGCTTACTATAAGTACAGTAAGATACATTGAGAGAGAAAGAGACAGTGAGAGAGTGAGAGAGACAGTGAGCGAGAGAGAGAGACATTGTTTTTATGACAGTCTATTGTTATATTGTTCTGTTTCAGCATTAGTGGTTGTCAATCTCTCACTGTGCCCCATTTAGCAATTACACTTCGGGCTGCGGGAGAAGATAGCGGTCTCCACGGAGTTCAAGTTCCTCCTAGTTTGCTCTCATTGTGAGAAGTTGAAGAAGTACGAAAAGGAGTAGGGGAACGTCCTGTTAGCCGGGGCCTTGAAGATGATGAAGATGTGACACTCACAAGGGGACAGGCATGATTGTTGGCCACCAAGGGCCAGTGATGGAAACAGGATATATAGCCTGAAAGTAGAACGCGGACCTCAATACCCAGAAGCTCCTCCAGCAGCTAGGCTTGTAACACAGATGAATACGAACGGAAATTATGCCAGCGGGCTGGTGGAGGCAGGAGCAGACCCGTGCTAGCAAAATGGCAAAACTCTTCACAGTACTAAAGTCCCCCTACAAGAGCTACGACGTCTAATGATGTCCAAAGAAAATACGAAGCTTGTACAGCCACCAGAAGGACAAACATACAGCAATTAATTTTAGAGGCTCTCAAATTTGTCTTAAATCAACAACCTTCTACTCATATACATGCCTTGATTAAATATCACAATGCAAATACCCACACATTAAGTAAAAGAATTCCAGCTAATAAACACGACTGGCCATTGGTTAGAATATATTTAATATGCGTACACCCATTAGGTTTTCAGGTAACAAAAGGGACAATGCAGCACAGTTTTTTTTCCCCTCTCGTTAAGGTGCTGTCATTTATTTATTTAATTTTATTAATTAACTGATTTTTTTTGGAGAGATTTTTGCTATAGGGTGTGTGTGCTCGCCGGAAAAACAGAGACAGAGAGATAGAAAGTGAGAAATCACCCCCCCAGGGGGGATGGCCATGCCACAATCGCTTCTCCTTTCTCCTCTCGGGATCTTGGGCACGCACCCAACATGTGCCTGGTGTGAGTTTAAGCAACTGGGTCCGGGACTCGAACCGCGGTTGGCTACATGGGAGTTCAGAGACATAGCCATTACGCTAACTGCTGATCCCAAAGCACTGTCATTTAAATGGAAACCTGGAGTACTTGAAATAGAATTGGAGTTTTCAAAATGAAAGCATGACAAGAAGTGTCAGATGGCAGTGGTGTAAGCGTATGTGTTTCTGAAAAGTAAAAAAAAAATTTCAAGAAGGAAAAACAGAATTGGTATGTTTTATCCATCTCGCTTAGTGAAAGAGCCGCAGTAGAAATTGTTTAAGGCAGCAGGTACAATGAATATGGTCACAAATGGTGTTAATTTTTGAAGCGGTGTGGGTGCTGACTACTAGTAGTATCAGAAATATGTTCGAGATTGTTTTGATACCTGTATTTATCATAAAAAAAATTGTTGGGGGGTTGTATCGATGACTTTCTGTTAAGAGCCGTTTCTGTATGTTACATGTAACAGACACGCTAAGTCCTCGTTTACAGTTTTGCTGAACAAACCATGCACTTAAGTTGACGTGAAGTCAACAACACGGAAATGGTGTACGGATATGTGATTGTGAGATGAAAGTTAGTCTTAAAGTGTAAATAAAATGTGGAACACGTCCTCGGAAAAAAAAAAGAGAGAAAAGCAATTAAGCATTATACGACAAACACGGAATATATGGGGCTCAGTATTGTCTGCAGTTTCAGGACTCCCCTGGGGCTCTTGGAAAGTATCCTCCACGGATGAGGGAGGGTTACTGTAATTAAAGAACGCTCAGGCAAAACCAGAGAATGCACGTCCTTAGCCTCTGCCATCCTCCCGTTTCTCTCCGACATGACCATCCCCGGCCTCTCTTCTGTGGCATTGAATGGCCTCTCACCCGGGTTTCTGCCCTGGCCACCCCTCACTGGCTGCCCACCCCGCCCTTAGTAATATTTGAACAAGGTAGATTTCATCATGTCATTTTCCCTCTCCCAACCTCCTCCCCATTTTAAAACCCCTCTGGGACCTCTCCGCACTTTTAGGGTCCATGAAGATCGTTACTCTGGTAACGTTCCCTCCCCGCCTCCTGTTGCCGAAGGGCACCTGTGCTCGTCAGAGACACAGAGAGGGAGAGCACAGTCCCCCAGAGGGGTGTGACGATGCCACCGTCCCATCTTCATTTCTGCATCCTTTTGGGTTTTGGGCCACGCACCCACACCCAGTGGTTTTCAAGCTTCTGGAGCTGGGCTTTGAACTGAGGTTTGCCATGTGGGATCCAGCTCCCCTAACCTCTAGGCTGTGGGGCCAGCCCTCTGCACATGCTGCGCATGCTACTTGGGACATCGTTCCTCCCCCACGCTGCGGTCGCCACTCACCTCCACCCCAGCCCCCTTTGCCTGCTAACTCCTTCCTGTCTGCACCTCCGACTTCGTTTCCCTGAAGGCCTCTTCACACCGGCTGGGTCTCACTACCGTAGGCTTTTACACCACCATAGATTTTTTTTTTCCTATTGTATTTATTGGTTATAATTTACATGTGGGGCTTGCCTGTGGTGTGGTGGTTAAGGTGGCTAGATCCCACCTGGTTGATTGTACAGTTCAAGTCCTGGATCTGGTGGCTTGAGAAAGCCACCGAGTGTGTGTGCCCGTGTGCCCAAAATCTGGAAAGGAGGAAGAAATGAAGGAGAAGGGACAGTGGGGTGACCATACCCCATTGGGGGTGCTTTCTCCCTTTCCCTTTCTCTCTCTGTCTGGTGAGTGGATGCACCTTCTGGCAAAGTTTTTTAAAAGTTCAAATGCTGGGGACCAGCAGATAACATAATGGTTATATCACTGGACTCCCACGTGGTTGACTGCAGTTCGAATCCTGGACCCCATGGCTTAAAACTCACACTGGGCATGCCCAAAATTCCGAGAGGAGACTGGAGGAGAAGGAATTGCTGCATGGCCGTCCCCCCATAGGGGTGATTTTTCATTTTCTGTCTCTTTGTCTGGCGAGTGCATACGCCCTGTAGTGAAAATCTCTCTTAAAAATAAAAAAGAGAGAGAGAGAGAGAGAGAGAGAGACGAATGTATATGCTTCTATAAATTGTTTTCCCACCTGAATGTAAACTTCACGAGGGCCCGTAGTGGTCCCGTTCCTGCTCACGTGGCGCCTCCAGCCCTTAGCACAGTCCCTCAGGTTAGCTGCCCGGTAAGTTTGCAGAGTGCGAATGGACGTGGGTGTGGCCGCTATCAGGTGGTTACGTGGACGCACATTGCTGATACCAAAGGCAGTGCGAGCAGCCAGCTCACCTCTCAGCGTCACCGCGGGGAGGTGGCCTGCTGGTCCCCAGCCGCTGTGGGCAGACAGGGATTTTGGAGCTGTAAAAGTAGTTCACAAGCCACGTAAGAAAGCATTGATCGGGCCAGCCAGTGGTGCGGAGGTTAAGGCAGCTGAATCCCACATGGCTGACTGCACAGTTGAGTTCCCGGACCTGGTGGCTTAAAGATCACACCGGGTGCGTGAGTGTGCGTGCCCCAGATCCCACGAGAACAGAGGAGAAGGGATGGCGGCGTGGCCGTCCCCTCTGGGGCGTGCTTTCTCACTTTCCCTCTCAATCTCTCTCTCTCTCTCTCTGTCTCTCTTCAGAGAGCGTATCCTGCCTTCAGCAAAAAGTCATTCGCTCACTGCTAGGCTCAGAAGGCATATTTGCCTAAGTGGATGCCGTCAGCCCCAAGGCAGTACGAAGATGAAGCTTTCACTGACAAGCAGTAAACGAAACAAAAAGCAAACAGAAGCTGAACCTGTGTTGGCCAGGTGCAAACAGGAACGCTAGAATAAAAAGGCAGTGGGGCTTTGGGTGCTGGCCACAGAGCTGTGGCTGTGGTTCCTCCAGAACTCAGGCCTGCCGAGCTGCCTGCTCTTCTGAGCGATTCTACGTGGGCTGATTGGAACGTGTAGCCTCCAAGCCAGCACGTGGGAATGCGAGGCTCACCGCCCCCTTCAGGAGCTGCTCTACTCTTGTTTTTTTTTTTTTGGAGAGGTGTTTGCTATAGGGCGCATGCCCTCACTAGAAAGACAGAGAGACAGAGAGACAGAAAGCAAGAAATCACCCCCTAGGGGGGATGGCCACGCCGCAATCCCTTCTCCTCCATTCTCCTCTCGGGATCTTGAGTACACACGTACATGCGCTTGGTGTGAGTTTAAGCCACTGGGTCCGGGACTCGAACTGTGGTCAGCTACATGAGAGTCCAGCGACATAGCCATTACTCCAACCGCTGGCCCCCAGGAGCTGCTCTTAACAGCAAGTGTTCCCACGTGTTGAAAGCAAGAGCCATATAAGTGTTCCTTTCAACTCAGTTACTCCTGCGTGAAATCAGCGCTGGGTTAAGCTGTTGGAGGATGGGCTGTACACACGGGAACTCTTCCACAGTCAGAAGGTGAAGGGCAAGGGCGGTGATTGCACCACGGGGTCAAGTGCTGGTGGCTGAGTCAACAGAGGCGCTGAGTCAATAATCCTGCCCAGCGGAACTTGGCCCAGGAGCGGGTACTTCTGATCCCAGTTCTGCTCGTTCCCACTACCACGGAGTTTTCCTAACCGCGGAACTCAAAGCCGAGGGATTTAAAGCACGCTGTGATTGCTCACTCGGTCCCCTGTTACATTTCTTTCTGGTAAAAAACAAAACCAAAAAAAAAATCCAAACAAACAAAAAACAAACAAAACAACAACTTTGCAAAACTTCTTTTGCCCGTGGAAGATAAAAAATGCAAAGATGGAGAGAATTGACTTAAGAAAGTAAAACATGGGGACCAGCTGGTGTGTAGCAGTTAAGGCGCTGGACTCCCACATGGCTGACCGTGGTTCGAGTCCCAGACCTGGAGGTTTGAAACTCATGCAGGGCACTTGTACATGCCCAAAATCTCAAGAGGAGAATGGAAGAGAAGGGATTGTGGTGTGGCCATCCCCCCTGGGGGGTGGTTTCTTGCTCTCTCCGTCTCTCTCAGTGTCTCCGGTGAGCACATGTGCCCCATAGCAAAAATCTCTCTCCAAATAAAAGAGAAAGTAAAACGCATCCTTGTAAAACACCTCTTGGTCAGAAGCAAGACTGAGACAGCCTTACTGCAGGAACAGTGACTTTGTGAGAGAGCTCAGCAGAAAGGGCGCAGGGCACGTTCCATGAGGACACGCGGCTCCCAGACACGCACGCTCACGGCGCAGCGCCTGCCAGTGCTGGAAACCTTTTAGGGGCAAATCTTTTAGGACAGCTTCCCTCAGTCCTTTTGATCCTTTCAGCATGTCCAGCTGTGACAAATGTGGTTCCTTGAAACACAATTTGAGGGGCCAGCAGTCAGCATAATGGCTATGTCGCTGGACTCCCACATAGTCAACTGCGGTTCGAGTCCCAGACCCGGTGGCTTAAACTCACACCGGGTGCGTGTGCATGCGTGCCCAAGATCCCGAGAGGAGAACAGAGGAGAAGGGATTGCGGCATGGCCATCCTCCCTGGGGGGTGATTTCTCACTTTCTGTCTCTCTGTCTCTCTCTGTCTGGCGAATGCACGCGCCCTATAGCAAAAAATCTCTCCAAAAAAAAAAGTACAATTTGATATTTGTGTTTTAGAAGCACATTTAGGAAAAAAGAGAATCATCAAGAGGCAACAGAGAGAGAGAGAGAGAGAGAGAGAGAAGGAAAGTGAGAAATCGCCTCCCAGGGAAGGGCCACACTGCAGTCCCTTCTCCTCCATTCTCCTCTGGGTTTTGGGCACGCACACTTGCCCAATGCGGTTTTCAAGCTGCTGGGTCTGGGCCAGCCATGTGGGATCCAGCTGCCGTCACCCCCATGCCACTTGCTGACCTGCGAATGATCTTTCGAACTCGGCCTTTTTTTACAGTGGTTCTGAGGCAAGAAATGAAGGAGAAAAGTAGAGGCAGAACGTTGATGGGGCACAGAAGTGGGCTGTCGGGTGGTCATGGGTAGTGTCTTCAGCTGCACTGGCATGAGGTGTGTTCACGTCGGGTGAGTTCGCTTTACGAGCTAAGTGATGTAAAACAAATAAATAAATAAAGAGTCGTTCTAGGTGGAATATCTTCTTTGGTAGGCCACAGCGTTGTGGTACGTAAAGCTCGTGGGAAGAGACTTTTTCGATGTTCTCACAGAAGGCTCACTGCGCTCTTGCCTCTGGTGCATCTCAGTGAACCCTGTCTGGCCCAGTCATCATAGCCTGTCACTTGAGTTGGTGACATTCGTCTTTGTGAGCCCTGCACAATGACTTCCTGCCTCTAAAGGGAATCAGCCCCCAGAGGGATTTGAATACTACCAGATGCATTCTGACGGAGATGCACTTTCATCTTAAAGACCCACCCATTGTGAAGCTGGGGCATGTCACTGCCTCACTATGTAACAGGTGCAGTCCGCGGGCCATCACTTACCTGCCCTGTCCCTGTGTGGGGCGTGACGAGGAAGAGCATCACTCTTCCATGTGAGAGGGTGCCCTCCCGGGACACTGCCATGCTGCAGCTGCGGGACCTCCGGGCGAGGTGGCAGGCATGTGCTGACGTCACCGGCTGGTCTCTGGAACGCTGCAGGGGCCTGAGAAGTTAATGGAGACTCAACACCTGGTGCACATTATCCCTGCTGTTTTAAATAGGGACCTGCTCAAGTGCAGGTGACATATTAAAATACTCTGACATGAGTCAAACGATTTAAAACTGGGAAGAAGGGGTGCTGACGGGCGCGGGGCCGGCACTGAGCCAGGGAGGACACGGGCCTCTGCACCACAGGCCCGCTCTCTGAAGTGGGGAGAGGTTAGCTAGTTGCCCCAATTTACATGGGTCCTCAGAACAGCTGGGGTTGGAACCATGCCCTCCCGCAGCGCCTCTGGTGACCTGGGCTACTCTGCAGGGCTGCCTCTCCATGGGGAAGGAACTGGTACAGGTTCCTCTACACGGAAAAGATGAGCCAAGATCAGGCTTCACAGATACGGCCGTAACTCAGCTCAGCTCTTATTGAGTCTTGTTAAAAATAATTATTTCTTGGGACCAGCAGTTAGTGTAACGGCTATGTCGCTGGACTCCCACGTAGTTGACCGCGGTTTACGTCCCGGACCTGGTGGCTTAAAACTCACGCCGGGCGTGTGTGCGTGCGTGCCCAAGATCCTGAGAGGAGAATGGAGGAGAAGGGATTGTGGCATGACCATCTCCCTGGGGGGTGATTTCTCACTCTCTGTCTCTCTGTCTCTCTGTCTCTCTCTGTCTTTCTGGTGAGTGCCCTATAGCAAAAACCTCTCCAAAAATTATTTTTTAAATTTATGATTATTATTATTATTTAATTTGCCATAGGGCACATGCAGTCACCAGAGAGAGAGAGAGAGAGAGAAATTGAGAAAGTAAGCTGCCAGGTCCAGAACTCAAACCATACTTGGCCATATGGGAGTCCAGAGACTTAACCACCATTCCACCTGCTGGCCCCTTTATTTGGTAATTTTAAAAAGTTAGTTCGTTCTAGGGCGTGTGCACTTGCTAGAGAGAGACAGAAAGGGGGCAAGAGGTGAGAAGGCACCCCCCAGGAGGAAGGGGGCCACGGTGTGCAATCCCTTCCCCCCATTCTCCCTGGGAATTGTGGCATGCATGCACACGCACCCAGAATGATTTTCTGGCTACTGGGACTGGGACTCGAACCTATGGAGTGAGCCATGGAGGATCCAGCCACCTTAACCAACACCACTGGCTGGCCCTGAGCCCTTGTTGACCCAGCAATCCAGCCTAGCCAGCGTAAAGCACTGTGTTGGTGCTGGAGAGGGCATCCAGACCCCCCTTGCCCATCAGAGCTCATAATATAAATGTAAAAGCCACTTTTTTTTTTAAGAGAGAAGGATTTTAATTTTAATTTTTTGCTATAGGGTGCGGGCACTCACCAGAGACACAGAAAGTGAGAAATCACCCCCTGGGGAGATGGCCACACCACAATCTTGTCTCCATTCTCCTCTGGGAATTTTTGGGCACCCACACATACGCACCCGGCATGAGTTTCAAGGTGGCAGGTCTGGGACTCGAACTGCAGTCGATTATATGGGAGTCCAGGAATGTAACCATTACGCCACGTGCGGGCCCCTAAGGTACCTTCTGTACTGGACAAGATGCCCTCGTGCAGCAGACATGTATTCTCCACCTCTCGCGGGCCAGCAGCAAGTTAGCCTGCCAGCTGTCCGTCCACTCGCTAGTCCACCCTGGCCGTCTGCTGAGCACCCGTGCTGGTCTGGCTGCTGGGCGTGTGCCTGGGAACGAAGCAGCGAGGTTTGCTTCTCCCTGGGCGGACCTCCCGGTGGGACAGGGTGGGCAGGCAGGGAGAGACGGGGCTGCAGAGGGCTGAGTGGGGCGGAGTGCAGCGTGAATGACCAGGTGGCCGTCTCCGATCGCAGAGAGCAGCGAAGCGCGGGCCGTGCCCTAAGTGGGGCAGCGTGTATGCGGCCACCTGCAGAGGTTCCGTGTGCGTGGTGCTCGGTCCGTGAGCCACGTGCCGGGCAGAGCGACCGTGGGGACCTTGCACATGCTCAGCGGAAACCGCGGGGTGGCTGTGAGCCGTGAGTTTCGGATAGCGATTGTGGAGCGGTCTGAAGTCCAGGCTGATAAGCTGTGAGGTTATCTCTCTGGAATTAGACCCCGCATCCACTGCGGGGAGAAGGAGAGAGGAGAAAGTTACTTCTTGTTGAGAGAACCAGGGAAGGCTTCCTGGGTGAGGTAACATTTAAACTTGGTCTTTTTTTTTTTTTTGACCGTAAGGCACGTGTTTGAAACAGAGAGAGGGAAAGTGAGGGATCACTCCCCATGGGGATGACTATGCTGTAGTCCCTTCTCCTCCTTTCTCCTCTCAGGATTTTGGGCATGCATGCGTATGTGCCTGGCATGTTTTACAAGTCACCAGGTCTGGGACTTGAACCTACAGAGTGGGCCATATGGGATCCAGTGCTTTAGCCACCATGCCACCTGCTGGTCCCGAACTTGGGTCTGTTAGCCTGCAGAAGTGAGGGTGAGGAGGGTGCCCTATATGAAGGGATGGGGACCCCATGGCTGCGTTACTGAGCTTATTGGGGGAGTAGCCAGGCCAGTCAACAGGTTGGGTGTAGAGGGCGTGTGAGGGGGAAAGCCGCCGGGCAGGGCCTGAGCTCCACGTGCCTCAGGTGGGCGGAGGGGACGCGGCAGGTGTGTGAGAAGCCGGCATGGGTGCAGCTGCAGGAGCATTATTCTCAGAAGTGTGTAAGACGAGTTGGAGTGGGCGCCGGAGGTGGCCCGGAGACCCCCGAGGAGCTGTCGTCAAGGCCTGGAGGCCGTGGAGCTGCGACCTGGGGTGGCCACCCTGGGGCCGAGCGGAGACGGTGCGATGGGAGTGCAGGCAGGAACAGTAGAGTCGTCCACCGATGGGTCTCGATGGGACGTGGGGGGGAGAGGAAAGAGGTGTGCGGCTGCCGGAAGCCAAGCCCAGGTGCCTGGGAAGATGGGGCTCCCTTGACCGGCTAGAAATGGCTGAAGGAAGAGACGCTGGGCGGACACACCGCCTCCTTTCGTTTGGGACTCGCGGGGTCAATTGTGCTGGTGGACATGAAGTACCTGTGTGAGGTGAGGGAGTGAGAAGGGACGTTAGCTCTGGGTGTGAGGGCATCTAAGCGTCATGGAGGACGAGGCTGTGGGGTGGAGGACCGTGGCCAGAGGTCTGTTTAGAGAGGGAGGTGAGGATGGAAACTTAGGGCCCTCACAGTTGTGGCTATTCGCTCTCCTTCGGGCACTTTTCTGCTAGTAATCTTGTAGGAAAACCACACTGTTGGGCCTTCCGTCTTTTATACCCAGTTCGATCCACAATGTCGCTTGAAAAATTGTGCACCTGGGCCTTATTAGTGACCCTATTGCAGAGTTCAAGTTTAACCCTGGACAGCATATAAATAGCTCTGTGATCTCATTTGCTGTTGAGATGCTACTGGGACAATTTTTCATCACCTCTTCCAGTGTCTGCCAGAGCAGTTGTTTCATAGTAAGGGATAGGAAAGCTTTGCACAATGTCTGTTTTCGACAGCAAATCATGTAACTTACCTGGTTTACCTTTTCACCTTGGCTGCTAGGAAGCACAGAACCAAATTCTCTGTTTAACTGTAGTAAACTGGGTAGGACCTCTGATCTTGGCTATAGTCTTCATTTTCTACTCTAATTTGTGCTTTCTTTGTGAGTTTTACTTTCCTTCTTGAACACATGCACTTCTCATGAGCCATTCCAATTCTTGCGAGAACTAGATGAGGGGCTGAGTAGCGCCACTGCTGCCTACCACGTGAATGAGCTATTCCTAGGACGGTACAGATTCACGACCAGCTGATGGCATAATGGTTACATCACTGGACTCCCACATAGTCAATGGCAGTTCGAGTCCCAAACCTGGTGGCTTAAAACTCACACTAGGCACATGTGCACACATGCCCAAGATCCTAAGAGGAGATTGGAGGAGAAGGGATTGCAATGTGGCCATCCCCTCAGGGGGAAGGTGATTTCTTACTTTCTGTCTCTCTGGTGAACACACGTGCCCTGTAGCAAAAAAATCTCTCTCTCAAAAAAAGTTTCAGATCATCAGTGCATAAGTGTAAGGACTAATCATTTTAACTGTATTTTGCTTTGTTTTCTATGTACTTTGTCTGCATCGATTGCTCTTAGGTAGGTGGCAGATGTAATCAGTGACTGTGACAATAAAATGAAAAATGGCGCAACCTTGAGAGCCAAGTTCATGAGTAAACATTTGCACACTGATCCAGGTCGCGCCACCTCTTACTCATTTGCAGGTGTGTGCGTCTTTGCGATAGCATCGGAAGCTTTTTGTGGCCAGTCATTCATGAAAGTTCATAGCTGGCCCATTTGGAAGCTTCAAGTTCGTGTTATTGACGGTGTGGGACTAATCATTGGAATTAAAGCATCCCATCGGGTATGGCTTTATTTCCAATCAGTTTCTGCAGACGTTTGCCTCAGAAGACGGGGTGGTGCTTGTGCATTGTTTACCGCGGAGGGGTGAGTAGGTCACTGACGGGCAGTGAGAGGGCGATTCTCCTTACCCAGCCATTCCCAAGTTCTCTTTCCTAAAGGAAAAGCTTCTCTCGTAACTTTGTGGAAGGACACTTTTGCCTTCAGTGGCCAGATGAGAGACCAGACTCCTTCATAACACGAATCTTTTACATTAAAGTAGCCACAACATTAAAGGGATGTCTGAAATGACTGCATTTACTTTTTTTTTTTTTTGAGAGATTTTTGCTATAGGGCACGTGCGCTCACCAGACAGAGACATAGACACAGAAAGCGAGAAACCCCCCCCCGGGGGGGCAGCCATGCCGCAATCTCTTCTCCTCCATTCTCCTCTTGGGATCTTGGGCACGCACGCACACACGCCCAGCGTGTTTTAAGCCACTGGGTCCGGGACACGAACTGCAGTCGACTACATCGGAATCCAGAGACATAGCCATTACCCTAACTGCTGGTCCCCCATTTTTTTTTTTGAGAGTTTTGTTTGTTTGTTTTTATTTATTTATTTTTTTGCTATAGGTCGTGCGTTCTCCAGAAAGAGACAGAGAGACAGAAAGTGAGAAATCACCCCCAGGGGAGATGGTCACGCCGCAGTCCCTTCTCCTCCATTCTCCTCTTGGGATCTTGGGCATGCACACACACGTGCCCAGTGTGAGTTTAAGCCACTGGGACTCGAACTGTAGTTGATTACAAGGGAGTCCAGCAACGTAGGCATTATGCCAACTGCTGGTCCCTGGATTCACCATATTTAATCTCAAGTAAAAAATTTCACTAATTTAAAAATTGATAAAGAATCATACTCACCCTGCCAGTTCTTCATTTTTTTTTTCTTTTATTCCCCCGAGGGCACGTGTGCGCCCCAGAGAATGACTGGAAGACAGAGAGGGAGAGGAGGAGGCATGCTGTCAGCCACGGCCGGGCTGTAGTCCTCCACTTCTCCATCCTGACGGGACTTGGGCACGCACGCACAAGCCATCAGTTCCGGGATTTGAACTGTGTGGTTGCCCATGTGGCATCCGGCTCCCTTAACCACTAGACCATTGTTCTGGCCCTCCTGACAGCTTTTATGAAGTGGAAGAAGATAAACCTATGCTATAATATAAATCTAAATGGTGCCAAGAAACCCCCCAAACAAAAACCCAGCCTTTGTAAAACCACATGAATATCAAATGGGATTTTTTGGGGGGACCTTTGTTTTAAAAATAGTAATCCAGCAGATAGTGTAGAGGTTAAGGCGGCTAGATCCCACATGGCTGAGTGCATAATTCGAGTCCCAAACCCGGCAACATGCCAGGTTCGTGTGCGTGTATGCCCAAAATCCGGAGAAGGAAGGAGAAGGGATTGAGGCATGGCCATCTCCCCTGGGGAGATGTCCCCCCTCCCGACGAGGGCACACACCTTATAGCAGAAGTAAATAAACAGATAAATAAGTAAAAGTAATTCCTAGATGTAAGTCCCTTTCATTTGCTTCGGACAATGACCTGTTCCTTTTTTCTCTGGATCATCAACATGTTGACGTCAAACTGTTTGGGGATTCAGTTTGTATAAGAAAACGTGAGCCTGTTTAAATGGTACCGTGACATTTACTTAGGTCTATCTACATTTTTTCTTTTTTGGAGAGTTTTTTTTTTTTTTTTTTTGTTATAGGACACGTGTACTCACCTGAAAGAGAGAGAGAGACAGAGAGACAGAAAGCGAGAAATCACCCCCCAGGGGGGATGGCCACGCTGCAATCCCTTCTCCTCCATTCTCCTCTCGGGATCTTGGGCATGCACGCACACGCGCCCGGCGTGAGTTTAAGCCACCGGGTCTGGGACTTGAACCGTGGTCGACTTCATGGGAGTCCAGCGACATAGCCATTACGCCAACTGCTGGTCCCAGGCCTATCTCCATTTTGTTCCACAAAGACGTTACTTTAAGTGTGCAGGGACGTTTTAGTCTCTTCTCTGTCCCTGCTGCAGGCATGGAGTCGCCACGGGAGAGCCACACCCTGTTCTTCCCCCTCACGTCCGTGTTCAATTTCCTGGTTTTCATTACAGCTTTTCAGCCTTGCTCAAACTTACAGTTGTTTATTGGTTTAAAAAAAAAAAAAAAAAAAGAAGACCCTTTGGTTTGGGGTTTTTATTCCATTAAACAGAATCTTCTATCAGGAACCACAGGGAGAATTTCTGTCTGATGTCAGAATCAAAAATAGTTGTTCTTTCCCTGAGCGACTGGTTTATTTTTACCCTGTGGACACTGCAGTCTTAGCATGGGTCATGTTTCTGTCTGCATGTTGGCTGTAGCAAAGCCTGGAGGCCTTCCCGGCCCCTCCCCACTCCCCTTAAATCCTGCAGACTTTCCCTGGCCCCGATCCCACCTGCGGCCACAGTGTTGGCACACACATCTTATCCTACTAGGATAAAAGCTGCTCAAAGAGGATGGTTTTACTGTCACTCTTCTGGTCTTCACGGCGTTGTCACAGTGTCGCGCACACATTTGGCACCCACGCGATGGCTGAATCGATTATTAGTAGCCCATTCAAAAATAGTTCCATGTTGGGCCCTCCATGGTGAGAATGATTAGAACAACAATAATATGAATATCGTATACCTGTGAGATTTTGAAATATGCCAAGAGTCGGAGGGGCTGTGTGATTCAGGGAGCTGGAGCACACACGGCTGACGGTGGTTCAAATCCCAGTCCTGGTGGCTAGAGGAACACGCTGTGTGCATGTGCACGCTGCCCCCAATCCCGAAAGGATAAGGGATTGCGACATGACCATGCTGCATCAGGGACGCTTTTTCTCTCTCCCCCTCTCTCTCTCCATATCGCTCCATCTCTCTCTGGCAAGCTCATGTGCCCCCTGGAAAAAAGAAAAAAAAAGAAAAAAGAGAACAAAGAAGGTTTGGGACAATGAAATAGGATATTCAGGCAGATGAGAAAACATGTTTGGCGGAAGAGCCAACCCAGTATCTTCTGTATCAGGGAGACAGCTCCAGGGAGACCAGCTCTCTTCTCTCAGAGGAAAAGACAAAGGACTTGTTGGAAGAGGAAGAATTTAATCATTGAAGGTTTGGAAGTTACTTTGAGAGCCATACATAATAGTATTGATCACTCCTACTTGGTAATGCAGATTACAACACCTCTAATCATGATGATAAAGCCACCGTGAGCTGGAGCCAATGACCTCTGCGTCCAACTATTACTCTGATCAATTTCTAATACAACTAGACAGAGCCAGGGATGGACAGACGGGGTGTGTGTGTGTGTGTGTGTGTGTGTGACCCGTCCTCAAAACCCTTCCGTAGGACAGTCCACCGAAATGAAGACTGGCTTTTCAAATAGCATTTAGTTGAAAACATGCTTTTTTAGGACCCTCTACTGAATTAATGAAATACAAATGTATTCAGTATAATACTGAGTGTTTTATGTAAGTCCAAGCTTTCTTCTAGATTTCTCCTAAATTTCTATGAAATGAAGCTCAATATCAATAGTTGCATTTTCTAGGGACCAGCAGTTGGCATAATGGCTATGTCGCTGGACTCCCATGTAGTCGACTGCGGTTCGAGTCTCGGACCCGGTGGCTTAAACTCATGCCGGGTGCTTGTTGCGTGTGCGTGCGCGCCCAAGATCCTGACAGGAGAATGGAGGAGAAGGGATTGCGGCATGGCCATCCCCCCTGAGGGGTGATTTCTTGCTTTCTGTCTCTCTGGCAAACACACGCCCTATAGCAAAAACCTCTCCAAAAAAAAAAAAAATTTGCATTTTCTACATACTCATATGTTCTAATTCTGCTAGGTTCAAATGAAAAAAACCTAGAACTCAAGTTTCTTAATTACGGATAGAGATTGTGCTCTCTGAAGCTATGCATAAATAACGAGAAGTGGGTGGCTTGACATGAAAAGCACGGCCTCTGGAGTCTGCCTCTTCGGGCTGCCGTGGGAACGAAGTGAGTTTATTATTCATGACAAGGATTTAGAATGGTGCCTGGTGTGAAGGAAGGGCTCAGAAAGTGTGTGCTGTTTATTTTTTAAAAACATTAGTGCTGTTATGTAGCGTATGCCATTTATTTGTGTAATTAAAAAGACTGTTTTCATTGCCTTACCCCCCAAAGGATTGAACCTCTTCCGAAGTGATCGAAAGGGCTTCTGCTTTGGGTAGGAGTTACTGGAAGGCTGGAGCTCGGACCTCGTCTTCTGCCCCAGCCCTCGCGCGGCCGGAGATGAAGCACTTAGACTCTGTGGGCCTCCCTGTCCGCTTCCCCGGGATGAATGGTGAAGGGCCCGTGCTCAGCCACACCTGTGCTCCTTTCATCCTGCCCCTGCCTAGGCAGAAGGGTTGGGGCTCCTCGTGTCAAACTCCTTGGTCTGAAACGGAGGGTTTTAGAACCAGAAGGGGGCTTAACAGAACACCTGCCAAACTGTGGCATAGAGCTGACTTCAGAGAAGTGCACTCACTAGATGTGATGACGTACTTTTTGTTTTTGTTTTTGTTTTATAGAGAGTTTTTTTTGCTTATAGAGCACATGCACTGACAAGAGAGAGAGAGAGAGAGAGAGAGAGAGAGAGAGAGAGAGAGAGAGAGAGAGAGAGAGAGGGAGAAAAAGAGAGAAACTGGCCATGCCACAGTTCCTTCTCTTCCATTCTCCTCTTGGGATTTTGGATACACACACACACACACACACACACAGGCACCCAGTGTGAGTTCGAAGCCACCAGGTCTGGGACTCCAACCTCAGTTAGCCATGTGGGAGTCCAGCTTTGTAACCATTATGCCGTCTCCTGGGAGTTTAGAAAATTCTGAGATAAAGTCTTTCCTAGGCTTTTTATTTTTTGGGGGGTGGGGTGGGGTGGTATTAAAATATCCTTTAAAAAATTGAATGATAGTGATAACATGTAGTAAAAATACCTTCAAATGAACTGTTTTCGCTTGGAAAAAAAGAAAACTGGCAGCTGAATTGGTCGTGTGTACACACACACGTGCGCGCACACTTAAAGTCATTTTACTTGTCTATGGTACCCGGAAGTCCAGAAAGATAAACCTTGGCAGTTGCTGATAAGTAGTGTCTCTTCCCGGGCGGCCCTTCTCTGTCCGGCTCAGCCTCAGTGCCTGTCGTCCCGTGTGCTCGGCATCCGATCAGGATTCTCCTGCTGCAGCGTGCCTGTGGTCCCCCAGCCAGGGTGCACACTGGTCATCTCACGTGTGCAGAAGACTGTGCTCCCGTTTCCTGAAGGGCACCGCATGTTTTTTTCTCCTTCAGTGCAGATTACTCTGGACAATGGCATTCCTCGCTCTTTCTAAGCAAACCAGCTTTACTCAAGTCATAAAAGAGACATTTTACATGACTTTCTCATTTTTCAGGCTGATTAAAGAACTCAACGAGGACACAAAGGACATTAATTTGTTCATTTTTCTTCGAGCCGTTTTCCATATTGTAAGGCGAGTTAACGTTCCCCTCCTTTTCCCCATTGTCCCACAAATTCGAGTTTTCAGTCGAATGTTTCGTTGACTTCACTGTATGTTTACTGTGGGCTTTTGACATTTTAATTATTAGGAGTATTTGATCACATGTAATCTTGATCACGTTCAACAATTCTGTGCAACTCCCACTTGCAGAGATGCTGACAGAATGACAGGGTGTGAAGCCGAGGTTTGGGCTGACAGCGGGTTGGTGCAGGGGCGGGCAGGGCGCCCCCACGCGGAAGCAGACGACACCTGATGTCTTGTGGTTGCTGTGCAGTTCTGAACCAACTGCTCCTGCTGTTTTAATCATATCTGTTGGTTGCAGAGAACAGAAGCCCATTCCAGTTAATGTAAAGGAAACACCCAATACTTAAAAATGTAGGATTTAGGGCCAGCAAGTGGCATGGAGGTTAAGACAACTGAATTCCACATGGCTGGCTGTGCAGTTCGAGTCCTGAACCTGGTGGCTTGAAATGTCGTGCCAGGCTTGCATGCGTGCATGCCCAGAATCCCAAGAGGAGAACAGAGAAGGGATTGCAGAGCGGCCATGCCCTTTGGTGATGATTTCTCAGTGTTTCTATCTCTGTCTCTTTCTCCGGTGAGCACATGTGCCCTATGGCAAAAACTAAAACTAAAACAAAACGAAAAAAACAAATCAAACTTTCACAGCTCATGCCAGTGACACTCGTTGACCCATGAGGGATGGTGGCCTGGCTAGGAGGTTGAGAATACGGTCTCTGCCTCCTCTGTGCTTCCCCTGGCTCCCTGGTCCCCTCCCTCCCTCTCACACGGGCGGCGCATCTGTACCTGCCCATGTGAGAGTGTGGAGTTTACACTAATCATATTCTCTAAAGAGACAGCTCGTTAGGCTTCCTTCAGTGTGTGGATTGATTCCCTCTGGATCAGGTATTCCCCTGGGCTCAAGATCTACTGGGGTCGGAGTTGGGGTTGGGGTTGGGGAGGGTTTCCATGGCACCAACTGGGCAGCTTTTAGGGGGATAGTGCACTGACGACATTGATTCTGTTTATAATTTGGTCTTTCCCATGTTCCGTCCTGTTGTCTTCTCATAACACATTTTAAGAGATTTCTTCCCTGTTATATTGTAATACTTTAACAATTTTTATTATAATTATGAAAGAGGGCATGCGGGTGCAAATGAGTGAGAGAAGGTCTTGTCAGGCCGGGAGCTCCTTCCTCCAGCCCTCCAGTTCCTCAGGCTCCTGCGCATGTGCCCTTCACGCTGGGCCGGGGATCTGAACCCGTGGCCAGCTACGTGGCTTCCAGTTTACTATGGATGGCACCACCAGGCTAGGTCTATAGTACTTCTACTGAATTTCATTTTAGCAGTCATGTTTTCAGAAATATGTTTAAAATTCTTTATTGTTTGCTATAATCATGTTATTTTCATCATGTCTCTTACTTCATGGACGTGCAGTACCATCCTGAATCTCCCTGAGCTGTGTTAGGTAGCTCGCTGAGTGCGTGTGTGTGTGAGAGGGTGTTCGTTGTAGGCAGGGCCGTGCTGTATCACAGTCCTCCTGTTTGGCCTCAGGGAGCTGGGTCCACAGGTGCACACCACCATTCCCGCTCTTTAGGGTAGGCTGGGAATTGAACCTTGGCCTCTCACGTAGCCTCAGTCTGCTGAGTTAGCTGCATCCAGTGTGTTTCCATGGCCTGTCCTTAAGAGTTTCTTTTTTTGGGGAGAGGTTTTTGGTATAGGATGTGTGCACTTGCCAGGAAGACAGAGAGAGACAGAGAGACAGAAAACGAGAAATCCCCCCCAGGGGGGATGGCCATACCATAATCCCTTCTCCTCCGTTCTCCTCTTGGGATCTTGGGCACACATGCACAGGCGCCCAGCATGAGTTTAAGCCACCAGGTCCAGGACTTGAACTGCGGTCGGCTACATGGAAGTTCAGTGACATAGCCATTACGCTAACTGCTGGTCCCAAGGCTCTTTCTTTTTAAAGTCATCTTCTGTTTTCTGAATTGCTCCTCCTTCTCAGGATCAGTCCTCCTCCCATGCTGCTTGTTTTCCATGCAGTCCTGGGTGCCCATGCATAATTAAGACTGAAGGACAGTACCCCAGAGACCGGAGGCCAGCGCAGGAGGATCATACGCTGGAGAATGGCCTGGGCTGCAAAGCAAGACCCTGTCTAAAAGAGTCAGGTGTGGTGTCATGCGCTTGTAGTCCCAGCCGGGGCCTGAGGCAGGGGGACCTGAGACAGAGAGATCCTGTCTGAAAACAAAACAAAACAAAATAGTGAAAGACTGGGGAGAGTTCCCTCTATTTTTTTTTTTTTTAAAGAGAGAGACTTTTGATAGGGTGTATGCACTCATTGGAGACAGAGCGACACGCAGAGAAGAAGCAAGGAAGTCACTCCCCAGGGTGGGCAGACGTTCTACAGTGACTTCTCCTGGGATTTTGAGCGTGCTCACACATGTACCTGGTGTGAGTTTCAAGCTGCTGGGTCCAGGACTAGAACGGCGGTTGGCCATGCAGGAATCCAGTGCCATAACTACTGTGCCACCCTCTGGCCCTTCCTCTTTTTTTTTTTTTGAGAGGTTTTTGCTATAGGGCGTGTGTGCTCACCAGAAAGACAGAGAGAGACAGACAGACAGAAAGGGAGAAATCACCTCCCGGAAGGATGGCCATGCCACAATCCCTTCACCTCCATTCTCCTCTTGGGATCTTAGGCACACACGCACATGCACCTGGCGTGAGTTTAAGCCACCGGGTCTAGGACTTGAACCATGGTGGACTACATGGGAGTCCAGCTACACAGCCATTACGCCGACTGCGGGTCCTGGTCCCCTTCCCCTATATTTTTTTAAAAAGAATTCTTTCTTTTATTTTATTTATCATTATTGTTATTTTCAATTTGACCAGAGCAAGAGAGAGAGAGAGAGAGAGAGCGCGCGCGCGCGCGCGCGAGAGAGAGAGAGAGAGAGAGAGAGAGAGAAGAGAGAGAGCAAGCTGCCAGGTCTGGAACTCAAACCATGGTCAGCCATGTGGTAGTCTAGCACCCTAATCACCACGCCACCTGCCCGCCCCTACCTCTATTTAAAAAAGATCTATATATGTAAGAGTTTTTCTTGTTTCTGTTTCTCCCAGCAGCACCTCTCTTATGAGTGGATGTTCTAAACGGACTCTCCCTCCCTCTCTCTCTCTCTCTCTCTCTCTCTCTCTCTCGGGCTGGGAGGTCTGCTGATCAGATCTGCTTCCCCCCATGAGGGATTTACTCTGAGGCCCCAAAGTTCCCACCTAAGCCGTCTCTCACTCTTCGCTGCCGCAGTTGCTTCAGTTTCTTTAGAACCGAGCCCTGAGCGCTGTGGCCATCCCTACACTAGGCCAGGCTGCCCGAGGCTGTGGTGGAGGGTAGACACAAGGCGCACTGCCCTCAGGTCGTCCTCCTGTTTCCTGCCCTGCGTCCTGCGTTGTCCTCGCACCCCTTGATCCCTGTTGACTCTGAGCCCAGAGCCTCCCTGGGCCCCTGAGGAGCAGCTGCCCCCATGGTGGCCTCTGGGTAGCAGTCTTACCCTCTGCCCCCCTGCCAGATCTTCCCGCTCCTGCTCTGCCTGCCAGATGTGTTGAAATCTCGTGTCCATTTGAAGCTCCCTTCCAACTACTCTCTTTTTAAAAAGACGAAGTTTGGGACCAGCAGATGGCGTAATGGCTGTGTTGCTGGGCTCCCATGTAGTTGACTGTGGTTCGAGTCCTGGACCCAGTGGCTTAAACTCACGCTGGGCATGGCGTGAGTATATGTGCCCAAGATCCCGAGAGGAGAATGGAGGAGAAGGGATTGCCGTGTGGCCATCCCCCCTGGGGGGGTGATTTCTCACTTTCTATCTCTCTGTCTCTCTGTCTTTCTGGCAAGTGCATGTGCCCTATAGCAAAAACCTCTCCAGAAAAAAAAAAAAAGAAAATTAAAATACAGTCTTTTCTGGTTATAGAAGCTATCTCTCTGTATTTTATATCTATATGTATAAAAGTTATATGCAAACATACATACATACACATAAACACACACACATGCACATAGATTTCTATACATTTTGGGTATATAGAAACTATTAAAACTCGATAACTATTGAATCCCATCAACTAGAGGTAATGACCATTACGTTTTGCTGTATTTATTTTATTTTTTTTATTTTTATTTTATTTTATTTTATTTTATTTCTTTTATGAGAAAGAAGTAACCGCGGTGGGATCCGATCACCCCGTGATCCCGGCACAGCCTTCTAGCCAGCCAGGATCACGGTGCGTGTGCCTGGTGTGCTCAGGGTGACCCAGGAGCCGAACCCAGGTCTGCATGACCCCCAGCATTGCAGCACGGTGCCCTAGCACCTCTGTCAACACAGCCAGGCCAAATCTTGATGCCTTTTATGACTTTCAACACTGAAATACATAAAATACATACATGTACACAAACATACATAGATGTTTTACAAAATCAGGTCGATACTGGATGTAGTTTTCATTTTCATTTTATAATTAGAGAAGAGAGAGAGAGAAAGAGAGAGGTGCTTTATAACAGGATTTTGCCTGCCCCAGCTGTCCAGCTCTCCAGCTCGCTGGAATCCCAGCACATCCCGACACGCCCAGCCTGAGCTTGGTCCAAACACTGAACCTGGGCCCCGTGTGATCCCAGCCTCGTGCAATGGCACCCCCTGCCTGTGCCATGGCGGCTGGGCCGGTGTTCATGCGCTATTGTGGCACAAACACCTTTCCATGCCCTGAGTGGTCTATACAGGTCTGCCGCTGGCTCCGCGATCTTGGGCAAGTTACTGTCCCTGTGTCTCCCTTTTCTCATCTGTAATAGGGAGAGTCCTGGAGACAATGCTCTTAACATCTACTGGACACGTTGGTTGTACGCATTCAATGCATGGGATGCTTATAACAAACTCGTTAATTCAGGAGAAGTATTCAGAACAGGCCGGACATGTTTTAACTGCGCAGTTACTGTTCATTATTCTTGTTTAAAAACCTGATTTAGCGTTGCTTCGTGGTATTCTGTCCTGTGACCGTGCAGGTATCTGTTTAGCCACTCCCTGTTGGACACTTGTGCGTGTAACCAAACGCTCATTATTACGCACGGTGCTGTGATGCATAGGCGTGTTTTGTGCATAGTTCTTTTCCGGAATGCGTCTGGTGTCCATTTCTAGAAGTGGTATTACTGAGTCTCAAGGCTTTCAGGTGTAATACAGTGCCCTTTTCGACTTTCCCGTGGAAAGGTGGTGATAAAATATGAGTTTTAGAGTTTTTTTGCCATAGGGTGCCTGGGCTCATTGGGGTGGAGAGAGAGACGGACAGTGAGAAATCACCCCCTGGGGGGCGTGGCCAGCTGCAATCCCTGCTCCTCCATTCTCCTCCTGTGATCTTGGGCACGCACGTACATGGACCCAGAAAACGTGGCTTTTAATTAGCCCTGCGTTAGGTCAAAGGGAGTTACTGTCAAGGGGGTGTGACAGGGCACGCATATGCCCCTTAATGTAAGCACCTTCCCGGCAGGGCCTCAGGAAACGTGGGCCTTACTGGTGTGAGAGGCTGGCTGACTTCCGTCTGTCTGTCTTTCTCTTTCTTTCCTGCCCTCCCTCCCTCCCTTCCTCCATTCTTCCTCCTTTCCTTTCTTTTCCCATTCTCACTTTTTCCTGTTTGGGCTAAGAATTCTGTTGTCATAGTTAACTTTGAGTCTGCTTGTGTGATGCAGGGACCATCTGAGCCCAAACTACAGGCATTTCCCACTGCAACGACTCTGAAATAGAGTTCTTCTTTTCTTTTTTTCTTTTCAGAACTAAAGAGGCTAGCAAACTGATTGGTTGGTTGGTTTTCTCGGCAGAGAATTTTTACCTCCCTGAGCATTTACAGCCGTGTTTGTTGAAAGCACGCGTGTACATGCATGTTGCAGTCCACTGGGGACACAGAGCAAGGCTGTGGCGGTGGGCTCAGGGGCCCGGAGCACAGGTCTTAGCAACACACACATACATACACACACACACGTACATACACATATGCATGTACACACATTTCTCTACACACACCATGGGTGGGAGACACACAGGCGATTCCTTGAGATGGTTTTGACATCCTTTTTTTTTTAAAAAGAATTTTTTTATTTAACTTTTTATTTATTATTATTATCTTTATTATTTTCCAGTTTGATCGGAGAGAGACAGAGAGAGAGAGGAAGTGAGAAAGCAAGCCACCAGGTCCGAGACTTGAACCATGGTTGGCCATGTGGGAGTCCTGCGCCTTTAACCACCGTGCCACTTGCCGGCCTCAGAGATGGTTTTGACATCCTGACGACCGTCGACCGTCGTGCGTTTGACCACAAGGGTTGCCGATAGCAGGAGGAACTATGGCTGCCTGAGAGACGGGCCGAGATGTGAGTTAGGAATGTTTAGAAGTATACATACGCCCCTCTGCAGCAGCTCTTGTGCACATGGAAAGGGTTTCGTGGCTCCTACTCCTCTCGCCCGCTCGTGTGGGTCTCCGCTCACCGCAGTGGCAATTCTTGGTGACTTAGACTGGCAGAGCAAAAAGCATTCTGGGACAGAAAAGATCTGGGACAGACAGAGGTCCAAGGTCTCACTGGGGGGTCAAATCCCAGAATCCGTCACCCCACAGTTTGCCATCGGAAGCTCCATTGGCTTCCATGATAACTTGCCCGTGGAGCTGCTCAGCTCCGCAACGACAGTCAAAGCGGCGAGGCTCACCGATCGCGTCCAGGACCCTGTAAAGTGAGTTCTGCACACCACACTCCCTCCGCGTTGCGAATTCACAGAACATATAATGAACGCGACTGAAGCTGGAGGGTGCAAGGATGCTTCCTCTATGACTAGCCAGCCTTCAGCGTCCCTGTGATGACAGCACCGGGTCTAAGCACCCCGGACGCCCCACCTGGGTTTATGGGCCTGGAGACTGTGCCAGCCACTGCTGTCCCCGAGGAGGGCAGTCAGCCCCCAGGCCCAGCTGCCCCGGCCTCATCCTGTCTGCTGATTGAATTCTTGGTCGAGAAAGCTGCGTAAGGAGTCCAGAGCTGATGCGTGCCTTTCCCAGAGCGGTGAAGGAGTGGGAGTGATTACGCTGTGTTCTTGACAGTCTTCCTCCTTCAGAGGGTCAGAGCTGGTGCAGAGCGAAGCCACTTCTTCCTGCAGTGCCACGGGTGTTTTCTGAAAGCCTTCCAACTGTCTCGATCTCACTCAGCGTCTTAGTCTTGGTCTTCGCACAGAGCACAATGCCCCTCCTGAAAGCAAAGCAGCAGAAGGCTGGGTTTACTTTCCTGTTAATTAATTGATTGAGGAGTTGTTTCATTTACATTGAGCAAATAGAGATCAGAAGTCTGGGGTGTGCATGGGGCCCACAAAGCCCTGAGGAGGTATGGAAAGCAAACAGCAGACGCAGGCCCCCTGGAAGCAGCCTAGGAGCGAGGTGGGAGCTTTGAGCACAGAGAACACGCCCTGCTGAGAGCAGAAGGAGCTACTGAATACATCCTGGGATCCAGAACTGGAGAGCCCTGGGCTCCAGGGAGGAGCTGGCCACGGAGCCCCTGGGAGAAGAGGCCAAGGGAGCGCAGATGAGGGGAGCCAGGTGGAGGGCTGCCGTCTGCCTGTTTCCTAACAGGACGCCTTCAGGGCCTTTTGCAAAATACACCCTGATCCTCCGATGAAGGTTGTCTGCAGTGTAGTTATCTATAGCATAGATCTTAACTAGAGTAGAGTTAATATATGTACATAAAGGCCTGTGGCGTGGTGGTTTAGGCGACTGTATTCCACATGGCTGACTATGTAGTTCGAGTCCTGTGGCCACTGGCTTGGAAAACATGCTAGGTGCATGTATGTGTGCATGCCCCAAATCCCAAAAGGAGAATAGAGGAGCAGGAATTGTGGCATGGCCATCCCCCGGGGGGGGTGTGCTTTCTCTCTCTCTCTGGTGAATGTAAGCACCCTATGGCAAACTATATATATATATACATATAACTTTTTTTTTTTGGAGAGGTTTTTGCTATAGGGCACGTGTGCTCTCCAGAGAGACAGAGAGAGACAGAGAGATAGAAAGTGAGAATCACTCCCCAGGGGGGATGGCCATGCCGCAATCCCTTCTCCTCCATTCTCCTCTCAGGATCTTGGGCACACACATACACGTGCCCGGTTTGAGTTTAAGCCACCGGGTCCGGGACTCGAACCGCGGTCGACTACGTGGGAGTCCAGCGACATAGCCATTATGCTAACTGCTGGTCCCAAAACATATAACATTTTGATAATGAAAGTAATAACTCTTGTGGAGCAGAGGACTTGGGAAACACACTTCATACTCAAAAGGAAATAAATCACGTATAAACCGGCCACTTAGAAATCAGCACTATCGTCACTTTACTTTTTTTTTTTTCTTTGTAAATGACTTTGATTATATGGGGGGGGGGGTTTTTCAAAAAGTTCGTGGAAATCAGTAGTTTGAGAAACCTATGCATGGATTTCAAAGAATTCTTTTGCCTCAAGATAAACTTATACTTTTATTCCATTTCTTCATGAGCTTCTTGAAATCCTCTGTGTTACTTTAGATTCGGAGACTGGAGCATGTACAGATTTCATTAAAGAAAGGAATTGTGCTCACGTAAGGTCATCACGTAGATTATTGTGACGGTCATTTTGGCTCTGTCTGCTCTTCACTTTGCGGGGTTGTTTTGTTTTGTTTTGTTTGTTTTAGTTTTGCATGTGCTCACCAGAGAGAGACAGAGAGCGAGAGCGAGGGCAAGAGAGAGAGAGAGAGAGAGAGAGAGAGAAAGTGAGAAATCACCCACCGCAGGGGACTACCGGATCACAGTCCCTTTACCTCCATTGTTCTCTTGGGATTTTAGGCACGCCTGCACACACACCTGGTGTGTTTCTCAAACCTCTGGGTCCAGGACTAGAGCCATGCTGTCAGCCATGTGGGTTCCTGCTGCTTCCAGCACCAAGCCACTGCCTGGCCCCTTGCAAGTTTAAAAAAAAAAAAAAGTTTATTAATTGTATTATTATTTCTTCATGGGGGAGAGAGAGAACCCCCGTCAGCCTCCTCACGTTGCGACCCCCCAGCCCTCTAGCAGCCAATGTCACCGGGGAGTGCACCTTAGGCTGGTCTGGTGTCCACTCTCCAGGATTCCAACTGGCCCCCAGCTCTGCAGACGGGCACCCCCCGCAGGCAGCACCCTCCTGCCCGAGTCACTGCCTGGGTCTGCAATTGTTTCACAAAATTGTCCCCATCTTCTTAAAGGCCATTTGTTTTTATCCTAAAGTATTTGAAAGCATACATTCTTATTTTAGAGAATAATTTTCATGGATAGACTTCTGGGAATAATAGATGGAGATTATCTCGTAGATTGAGGTATGATGCTTGGATTTTATGACGACAGTAGACCTACAGTAAAAGGGAAATATTGTTACAGTCCTACTGCATTTCCTCTTACGGTAATTTTTGTATTTCTAGAAATGATGTATCTTAAAAAGATGTGTATGTGTGTGTGTATTATTTAATTATTAGTTATGTCTTTTTTTTTTTTTTCAGAGGTTTTTACTATAGCGGGTGCATGTTCGCCAGAAAGACAGAGAGACGAAGAGAGACAGAAAGCGAGAAATCACCCCCCCAGGGGGGATGGCCACGCCACAATCCCTTCTCCTCCATTCTCCTCTTGGGACCTTGGGCACGCACAAACACACGCCCGACGTGAGTTTCAGCCACTGGGTCCAGGACTCGAACCGCAGTCAACTACATGGGAGTCCAGCGACATAGTCATTACGCCAACTGCTGGTCCCTAGTTAGGTCTTTTTATCATTACTGGCAGAGAGGGAAAGTGAGAAATCACCTGTGTAAGCTAAGTCCATGACTAGGAAAGCATGAAACGCCGGACAGTTTAATTTTCTGACATGTGCGATGCCGTGAGGTGAAAGTAAGGCGTTGCCTACTGCAGGTGCATCCGAAACAGGAACCTGGGCGGTGGCTCGCGGGGGAGAGCCTGCCGTGGATGTCTGCTTTCGGGGCCCGCCAGTAGGTCTCGGCTCCGTCCGTAGTGTGCCAGGCCAGGAAAGGACGCAGTGGGGTTCCGGGGTTTAGGAGAGCCTCTGGCCAGCTGGTGGTGTGCTATCCCGAATGGCCAACAGCGCAGTTCAAGTCCTAGACCCAGCAGATTGACAAACACACTGAGCACATGTGCATACACGTCCAAAACCCCAAAAGGAGAAATGGAGGAGAAGGGATTGCTCACGGCCGTCCCCCATGGGGAGGGCTTTCCCATTGTCCCTCTCTGTCTCTCTCTTTTTTCTGGCGAGGGCGGTGTCCTTTAAATTCTTTGTGTTGTGGAAGTTATTGCTGATCATAAAATTATAGAGTTAATTCCTTCTCTACCTATTACACGTGCCTTTTAATTTTAAATTTTTTTAGTTTGCTATAGGGTGCGTATGCTTGAGAGAGAGAGAGACAGAGAGAGAGAGAGAGAAATCACCTGCCCCCCATGGGGATGGCTACACAATAATCACTTCTCTTCCATGCTCCTCTCGGAATTTTGAACGCACATACTCATGCACCTGGCGTCTTTTTCAGCCGCAAGGTCTGGGATTTAGACCAGAGTCAGCCATGTTGGATCCAGCCATTGGCTGGTCCCACACGTGCCTTTTGACTGACTATGATGTCTGCCTTTTTGGAAATCCATGGCTCCTTGCTACGGTTTCTTTCTTTGAGACAAGTTTGTATTTATTTGTTCTGAGAAATAGAGAAAGAGAGAGCGGGAGTTACCCTCAAGAAAGTTCCCCACTCTGGTTCCACTGCTGGTCTTAGCTGGCTGGGCAGTGGCCTGTGTCCACGCTGCTGGTGTGCTCAGGGTGTGCCAGGACTCGAGCCCACGACCTTTCCCACGTGGGTTTCTAAGCAGTAGGTAGCCTGGGCGGCGGGTACCCGGTGACTTTTTTTTTTCTTTTTGGAGAGGTTTTTGCCATAGGGCTCGTGCGCTTGCCAGACAGACAGAGAGAGACAGAAAGACAGAAAGCGAAAAATCACCCCCCAGAGGGGATGGCCACGCCGCAATCCCTTCTCCTTCATTCTCCTCTCAGGATCTTGGGCACGCACGCACATGCGCCCGGCGGGAGTTTAAGCCACCGGGTTCGGGATTCGAACCGTGGTCTACTACGTGGGCGTCCAGTGACATAGCCATTATGCCAGCTGCTGATCCCCCAGAAATGTATTTTGATGGCCAAACAGGAAGTCCAAATTTGACCTGAAGTCTGCCATTGTGTGGCCGATGGTCCTAAAGTAGCAGCACAGTAGCGCAGTGATGACGCCAACAGTAATGCCAGCTCGCCTTCGCCGAGCGCTCCCTCCGTGCCAGGCACCTGCGTGTTTCATTCCGTCTTCACAGTCCACGTGGATTATCACTGTTCTCCTTTCAGGGACGAAACTGCGGCGGAGGGAGATTATTTGCTCACCTCACAGAGAGAACAGGTAGCAGGGTCAAAGCCAGACTTACCTGGCTGGGTCTTGAACTTGGCGATGTGTTTAGAATTGAGGTCGCAGAACACTGAGCTTCGCTGGGGAGGAGGCGCACAGCCAGTCAGTGGTGAAGCTGCTCCACGTGTGGGCACTGGCCAGTTTGGTGGCCTTGGAAGAGACAGTCAGACCTGGGGGAAAGGCCAGAGTTCTTGGTCCTAGAGGCAGAGGAGATGGCAGGTCAGGTGTGCTGCGGTGTAGACAGGTTCAGAGCAGTTGTCACCAGTACCTTGATGGCGGTAAAGGACGTGATCCGGTCCCTGGAGGCGCAGGGAGACGGGGTCTGGCTGTGTGCAGCGCGTCGGGGCGGGCTGTCAGAACGAGGGGAGGCGTGGAAGCTTGCTCTGGCTGCTGTGAGTGGTTTTATATACCTGGCTCCTTGGCTGTGCAGAGGTGCTACCAGAGTGAGGAAGAAAATGAGCAAGAAAACTGTGGGGCCCGAGGTTTAAGGCAGGGCCTCCTGCCACAGTACGTTTTTTTCTTTCTTTTTCTTTTTTTGGAGAGTTTTTTCTTTTTCTTTTCTTTTTTTTTTTTTGCTATAGGGCGCGTGCGCTCGCCAGACCGACAGAGTGG
>NW_006160034.1:876090-912453 GCF_000334495.1 Tupaia belangeri chinensis
CTTCTCCTCCATTCTCCTCTCAGGATCTTGGGCACGCACGCACACGCGCCCAGCGTGAGTTTAAGCCACCGGGTCTGACCGGGACTCGAACCATGGTTGGCTACATGGGAGTCCAGCCATTACACTAACTGCTGGTCCCTCTCTGCTACAGTACGTTTTAAAACGGAGTGAAGTTTTCGCCTGGGTGCAGGAGATTGCCTTTCGTCTGGTCTGTCTTGGTCTGTCTCCATCAGCTCCATGCTCGTGGGCCTCGAGTCGCTTTTCTGGGGCACTCTGGATCTCTATCAGCATCAGGGGAGTTCCCGTGATATTTAGAAGAAAGAGGCTTCATAAAGGAAGTATTGTCCCAAACCGTGGGCTGTTGAGCTAACCGGCACCACCAGACTGCCGGACGTTGACACAGCACCTTTAAACAAACGGGGCCGCGGGACGGTGTGGCTCTCTCAGCCGCTCTAAGGGGCCTGAACACGGGGACATGGAGAGAGAAGGCAGAGGGCCCTCGCTAGCTGCACGTGGATGTGAATCTCAGGAAACACAGAGGCCTTTTATTTATTTATTTATTTGGAGAGGTTTTTGCTATAGGGTGCGTGTGCTCCCCAGAGAGACAGAGAGAGACAGAGAGACAGAAAGCGAAAAATCACCCCCCAGGGGGAATAGCCATGCCGCAGTCTCTGCTCCTCCATTCTCCTCTTGGGATCTTGGGCACGCATGCACACATGCCCGGCGTGAGTTTTAAGCCACCGGATCCAGGACGTGAACCGTGGTCGACTACATGGGAGTCCAGCGACATAGCCGTTACGCCAACTGCTGGTCCCAAGGAAACACAGAAGCCTTTGTGAGAGGCCTGTCTGCATAAGCCTGACAGAGCCCCAAAGAGAATGAATTTATATTTACACACACACACACACACACACACACACACAATGAAAGGGTTATATATTGGCTTATTTTTTTCTATGAAAAATGTGAATGCAAAAACATGAGAAGCTACAATTGATTGATGAAAATATTTTTCTGCTTCCTAAAGACTTTAGAAGGAAGCACCCGATTTAGCTGCATGAAACCCAGTACTGCTGGAAGAAGGGGGGCCAGGGTGGGACCCAAAATAGAGCTTGAGTGGATCAGGGAAGCCTTCTCTTGGGCTGTGTCATTGGTTGAAAAGGATCCCTTTCCTAGAGAGGACAAGAAAAACAGGTCCAGTTTGTTTTCAGAACTGGAAGTAAATACTTATGTACTGCAGTGCCTGGCTCTCAGCGTTTCCATCTGGAGTCTCCTGTAAGAATCTGGCCAGATCTCAAGTGATTTCTGTTTAGTAAACAAGATTATCTTCGGCTTCCTGTTGTGAAAGAACAAATGGTTTGGGGTTTAGCTTCTACTTTGCAGTCTCTTTTAATTGCGTCTTCAAGGTAATACTGCGTTGATCTCCACTGGGTTTGCGACTGGTTTTCAATTAAGAAAGAGAGCAGAGGTTGATGCTTGAAACTGGCTTAAAGTATTCATACCCTTGTTGTGGGACTACCCCCAAACAACTGTTTCTTAAGTTGGGGGGGCAGGGAGGGTGAGAAAGCGCTTTTGCATGAACTTGAAATTCAGTTTTTTACTTTTTCTTCTTCTTTTTTTTTTTTTTTTTAATATTGCAAGACAAGATGCTTTTAATTTTATGGACAAATGAAATAAAGGGAATCTCAAGGTATCTGCTTGAAATGCTTATAACGTTTGATGTTTTAAGACTCAAACTTTCCCTCAATGGAGGAAGAAAGACACTTTGAAATTGTAGGTATTTAGTGAAAAAGAACTTTTCTTTTTGATATTCGAGGATCCATGCTGATGATAAAGTGAATACTGACAAATTGTTTATGACAATGTGAGTAAAATTGTAAGGTTTTGCATTTATATTAAATAGGTTTTAGGTGGCCTATGATTTTTTTTTGGGGGGGAGAGGTTGTTTTTTTTTTTTTTTTTGCTATAGGGCTTGTGCGCTCGCCAGAAAGACAGAGACAAAGAGATAGAAAGTGAGAAATCACCCCCCGGTGGGATGGCCACATCACAATCGCTTCTCCTCCATTCTCCTCTTGGGATCCTGGGCACACATGCACACGTGCCCAGCGTGAATTTAAGCCACCGGGTCCGGGACTCGAACCGTGGTCAACTACATGGGAGTTCAGCGACATAGCCATTACGCTAACTGCTGGTCCTATAGGTGGCCTATGTTAATGGTCATCTGATTAGGTTTAAATTGGTGCAAGAGAGGAAAACATTTTAGTGGAATACTGATCATCTCATGCCCCACGACTGAACAAAACCATTAATGAAGTGTTTCAGAGCATAACCCTCAGGGAGACAGTGGATTACGTATTTCATACTCCCTGCGGTTGGAAATAGCCGTGCACGCTAGTCAGTCTCTGGCATACCTAGCACCCCATCCTCTTCCTAAGTCACCCATAAACTGCTCTCTTAATACTCGATGTTCAAATCACAGTGTAAAGCCAAGCCAGAAAGTGTATGGAGGTCACTCCGTCTTCCAGATTCGATCAGCTGGTTTGAACCTAATTCCTCAACTGCTTCTGAAACCTTGGCAGCAGGCCAGGTAGCTGTTGTTGGCTCTCATTAGAGTCGTCTAGTCCTGTCAAGGCAGCACGACTAGCCCTTTTTTTTTTTTTTTTTTTTTTGAGAGTTTTTTGCTATAGGGCGCGTGCACTCGCCAGACAGACAGAGAGAGACAGAGAGACAGAAAGCGAGAAATCACCCCCCAGGGAGGATGGCCACACCGCAATCCCTTCTCCTCTCAGGATCTTGGGCATGCATGCACAAGTTCCCGACGTGAGTTTTAAGCCACCGGGTCTGGGACGCGAACTGCGGCGGTCGACTACATGGGAGTCCAGCGACCCAGCCATTATGTTACCTGCTGGTTCCATGACTAGCCTTTTTTAGTTGCCTGCCTAATAATATTTATTTCCAAACATCAGCAGAAGAATTGAAGTTGGTAATAAACGTGGACAGAGGTCAAGTGAAAGCTCCGAGCAGGGCCGGAGCTCTCTGGGGAGGGAATGAGGTTGAGGCTGCCGTGGAGGGTGGAGGACCTCTGAAGCATTCGGATCCAGGAAAATGAAACAGCATACGTCGTGCCGTTGTGTGCACCTTTGTGCGGGATTTTCCTCTGTGCGTTTTTGCACCTGCACTGCCTCCTGTTCTTCTGGGAACTAAAGACTAAGTATTAGGTAGTTGGGAGGTTGAAGAAAACCAAGTGAAGATGGGGGGAATCTGGAGAGGACAAAGACAGGAGGCATTCCTAGGTAGCTGCACACCGTGATACCACGATGGAAGATGAACAGGATGTGGAGTTTCCTTAGGGGTGGTCGCAGAATCTAGGGAGAAAGGAAGGCAAAGAAAAAAAAAGAGACAGGTGAACAGATATTTAGGAAGAAGTCGGAGGAGAGTTTTTTTTTGAGAAAACACTTGGTGCTGAATGAGATAATGCATCCTTGGATCTCTGGGAGCCAGGGTCATTTTGTGGGTGTGCCTTGTTGAGTCTGGGGCACAGTGGGCGTGGCCCTCATCCCAGTGACCAGCGAGGAGAATACAGATGGGAGAGGCCGTAGGGGCGGTCGTAGCTTCCAAGGAAGTTGGGAACCCGGCAGTTGATGTAACCTTGAAGGGCGTGGAAGGCGGTGGCAGTTAGGACTGTGTGACGGAGGACGTGGTTGAGTCAGGTCCAAGTTACCTCGCAGGCCCTTCTCTTTTTCTTGAATCACCCCTGACCTGCAGGACTTTGACCACAGGATCACTCTGCCTTGGAATTCCTCGAGGTAGGACTGACTGTGAATAACTTCAGAGTATGTCATGAGAACCCCTCTTGCTTCCTCCAGGCCTCCTCCCGAGCTGCCCTTCGGGATCCCATTGCCCCCTGACAGGGCCCTATTTGCTGGTGTGTGCTTCACGTTCTGGGTCTGTCTGGATTTTCTTTCCACCTGCCAAAACTTACCTGTTCCCTGTCTGGGGTGGCTAGTCTTTCCAGATAACTGCAGCGAATGTAGTAAGACCTCTCATTGTCTTTTGTAGGGTTAATACATAAGCTTTTCTGTGTTACTTATTTGCATTTAGAAGAAGGAATCATAGTATGTTTTTTTTTTTTTGCAGAGGGCATGTGCACTCACCAGGGAGTGGCACACACACACAGAGAGAGAGAGAGAGAGAGAGAGAGGAGAGAAAGCAACCCCTGCATAGGGCACATCATGCTGCAATCCTTTCTCCTCCATTTCTTTCTTCTTCAGGATTTTGGGAATGCGTGTGCATGTGCACAGCGTGTCTTTCCAACTGCTGGGTCTGGGACTTGAACATCTGGGTCAGCTCTATGGGATCTAGTCACCTTCACCTCCAGGCCATGGAGCCAGCCCTATGTGTTTGTTGTTGTTGTTGTTGTTATCTTTAGAGAGGGTCTTGCCATGTCCCTGTCTTCCTGCTTCAGCTTCCCAGTTGGGACTGCAGCTGCGTGCCCCCCGCCTGGCTCTTTTTCAGGCAGGGTCTCATTATTGTGCAGGCTGGCCCCAACCAGTGATCCTCCTGGCTCATCCTCCCTGGCCCTGGTGGTGGTGGTGGTGGTGGTGGGGTGGTCACAGGTGCAGACCACTGTGTCCGGCCTTTAGGTTGGATTGAGATTTGAACCTGTGCCTCCCATGTGGTCCCAGCCTGTGAAGCACAGTGTCTGAGCAGCCCATGCCACCATGGCTGGTCCCATTCATGATATGTTATCTTAAAGAAATGGTGGTACTTGTGGCATGCTCTTGTGTAAATACGAAGCTGGTGCTGTTACTGCAGTGGGTAGTACTGCGCGTGTATTTTACTCAGGGGAACTCACGCATGCACTTGGCGAAAAGAAAGAAAAAGGGCAGGGCATCGACAGTTGAAGTCTGGTAAACTTCGGATTAGAGGGAACATGCGACGGGAGCCGCGAGCGCTGTTTGGGAGGGAGACTTCATTTCCATTCAGGGTGTGAGCATTGGGGGCTTTACAGCTGGGCCCATAAAATGCAAACTGGCTACTTCCTCTGGGGTTTACCTGCACAGACAATGGAGCTTTCCAAAGGTCAGGGAAATCTGCTTTTCTCTGACTTCCTGAGAGAGCGTATAGAGATGCAGACACTCCTCGCTTAACGACCAAGTGGTCATTATGTGAATCGGTGAATAAGCAGGAGCTTCAAGGTGGAGGTCTTGTGGGGTGTCATGGCGCCATAGGGTATGTAGTCTTCTGTAGATATCACTTGACTCCACACCAGAATAACGTCATTCTAGCCACACAAAAAGGAAATAACTAGATAAACACCAGGAAGGAGCAAGACATACCGTAACACAATGTAAATTTTGATGTAATTATTTAATTTATTGTGGATCCCACGATGGGCACAATCAAGTACAGATTTATAAATAAAATATGTAGTCTGGGGTGATTGTGGACGCTTTCTGTAGTGAACCTTAACCGACTGCAGGAGCGAGACACAGACTTGAAAACGGGAATTCTGCGCCGGAGACCTGGTCCTAAGTCCCAGCAGTCGTTAAGCAAGCTGGTTGTTAAGTGAGGAGTGGTTGGATTATATTTTGTGAGGAACTTCAGGGAATTCTCAAGGGTTCTTCGGACTGTAATTGCTGCCTTGATTTGACTTTAGATTCGAATTCAGATCCCTGCATGTTTCGATACGGCTTCACATGGTTGGTTGGTTGAGTGTAGGTCTTTCAGGACGCCCGTAGCTCCTTGAGATTTGAGACTGCATGTTTTTTGCTATTGACAAAAGATCTCAAAAAACGTTTTTGTTGAGGGAAAGAATGATCCCTCTGCTGGTCTCCAGAGCACAGGGACATTCCGGCTGGCTTGGTTTAGAAAAGATGGAGTTTGGGATGAGCAGATGGCATAGCGATTATGTCGCTGGACTCCCACGTAGTTGATCATGATTTGAATCCCAAACCCGGTGGCTTAAAACTCATGCTGGGCATGGGTGTGTGCGTGCCCAAGATCCCGAGAGGAGAATGGAGGAGAAGGGATTGCGGCATGGCCATCTCCCCTGGGGGGTGATTTCTCGTTTTATGTCTCTCTGTCTCTCTCTGTCTCTCTAGCGAGCACATGTGCCCTATAGCAAAAACCTCTAAAAATAAAAAGAGAAGATGGAGTTCACCGAGTGGTGTAGACTGTCTGTTGGAACTGGGTCACAAGTTAGTTACTTCCCGAGGCCATCCATTCCCCACCTCTAGGCGCTACCCTCCCTAAGAAGGTGGCAGTGGGATGGTTGGAAGAGGCCTTGAAGATGCTCTGATCTAACTTAATGTTTTATGCTGAATCCATCGTTTCTAGATCATGACAGGGCCCTTAGTCATTGCAGCCGGGTTCAGAGGACCAGGAAGGAGGCTCCACTTCCTCCTTTGCTCCTTGCAGAGGGTTTGAACCCTGGAGTTAGGGGTGGCTTATAAATTAACGTTGCTGCTAAAGGTTATTCCCATTGCTCTAGTGTGAATATGCCCTCCCCACCACAGCCATTCATGTGTTGAGCTGTTGTAATGGGATTAAGGGGGTGAAACTTGATCCAATTATGGTGTCAAAAGGTAGGACCTTTGGGATGAGATTAGGATGAAAGCCATTAGAGCAGGACCCCCAGGGCTGAGTTCTGGTCATTTCTAAGGAGACCAGAACAGAGAGGTTCAGGGAGAGCCAGCTCATTCTGCTCTTGCCTTCCTGATATGATTGAGACTGCAAGACGCCAGGTGTGGCCTGGATCTTAGACTTCCAGACCGTGAGCTGGATAGACCTCTCTCTCTCTCTCTCTCTCTCTCTTTCTAGGATGTGTTCGCCAAAGAGACAGAGAGAGACAGAGAGACAGAAAGTGGGAAATCTCCCCCAGGGGGGATGGCCATGCCACAATCCTTCTCCTCCATTCTCCTCTTGGGATCTTGGGCAGGCATTCGTATGTGCCCAGCGTGAGTTTTAAGTCACTGGGTTTGGGACTCAAACTGCAGCCAGCTATGTGTGAGTCCAGCAACATAACCATTATGCCATCTGCTGGTCCCTTTTTCCCCCTTTATTGCTAGAGGGCATGTGCCCTCATGAGGGAGAGAGAGGGGGGGAGGGGGAGGAAGAGAGAGAGAGAGAGAGAGAGAGAGAAAACACCTTCCAATGGGGTGCAATCATGACACACTCCATTCTCCATGTTAGGATTTCAGGCACAAATACACACACACACACACACACACACACACACACACTTGTCCAGGGTGTTTTTCAAGCCCCCAGGACTGGGATTTGAACCACAGCAGCCATGCGGGATCTGGCTCCCTTGAGCACTGCCCTGTTTATTGCTTCTTGAGAGCAAAGCTTTCCCACACAGTTGCTCCAAGTTCTTCATTGCATTCGTCCCTAGTAGGAATTAGCTACAGACGCACCGCAGTCATGGAGAGGCTAGTTGTGCAGCTCCGGTTTTCAGCCCAACCACTAACACTGCAGGGTGCCGGTCTGTGATGGGCGGTGCTGTCTCTGTGGGCGGATGTTGAGTGTGAGCGCTGTAGGGCACCATGCACGTGCTTAAGGGCCTGGGATGTCCCACATGAGATAGGCTCTGTTTGCATAGATGGTGGTTTTTAGAGCTCGGCCCTGACTGGCAGCATGGGCATCCCTCGTGGCTTCCTCCCAGAGCTGCTAAGTGGAGACTTAGAGGGCGGAGCCCCAGCCAGCAGTTTGCAGCCAGTTAACCTTCCTGGTGACTCTGTCCCTGTGACAGCCTGGGAGCTGGCCTTGGTGAACCCAATGGTGTCCCGAGTCAGCCTGCCCCACCCTTCCAGAGCTCTCTTCTTGCTTGGCCAAGGAACCTTGATAGTTCCCCCATTTTGTGTGAAATCTCAAACAATTTTAGCTTCAAAACAAGCGCTCTAGCTCAGGCTTCCAGTTAGATGTCCACCTGTAAGGCCCCTTCGTGTGGGAGTCCTGAGCGGCTGCTGGATGTGCGGAAGGCTATTTCTGAGATGCTCCCTTAGGTGGAGCCTGGTTGCTTATCAAAGAAAGTGATTATGTGGGGACCAGCAAATGGCATGACGGTTACGTCGCTGGATTCCTATGTGGTTGACAATGGTTTGAGTCCCAGTGGCTTAAGTCATGTTGAGCGCATGTGCATGCATGTCCAAGATCTTGAGAGGAGGCTGGAGGAGAAGGGATTGTGGTGTGGCCATCTGACTCTGTCTCTCTGGCGAGCACATGCACCCTATAGCAAATCTCTCTCTCTCTCTCTCTCTCAAAAAAAAGGGCCTGGGATGTCCTGGGATGCCCTGTTAGTCTAAGGACTGCCAAGGGAATCGGGAGGATGCAGACCCTTTGGCTTTATCTAGTTAGTCTAAGGACTGCCAAGGGAATCGGGGGGACGGGTGCAGACCCTTTGGCTTTATCTCTCCACTGAAGGTCCGGTCAGGTGAGGATGTCTCGCCCGAGTATCCGTGGTCGTCTCATCTGGGCCGTCTTGTTCTCAGTAGAAACCTGCTCCCTTCCTCCCTTGTCTATGGTGACCTCAGCAGTCATTCAGCAGCCTGTAGCTGGGGGTTCCTAGCCTGGGACCCCAAGAACTACCCCCGATAGTCAAAATAAGCTTTGCTTAAATATGTGGGCATGCTCTCGTGGGCAAAGGGTGCACAGTTTTCATCCGATTCTGGAAAACACCTACTGCCTCCTCCTTCCAGGAAAAACAGCTGATTAGCCATTGCTTCAGTGGCTTTTGAATAATATTTGAAAGAAATGTTGTTTTAGAATTATTTTTTCATTTAATTCTTATTCATTCATTTATTTTTAACTTGATCAGACACACACACACACACACACACAGAGAGAGAGAAAGAGAGACAGAGGTAAAGCAAGCCACCAGCTCCAGGACTCGAACTGTAGTGAGTCATGTAGGAGTGTCCAGCGCCTTAACCACCCTGCCACCTGCAGGTCCCTTAAATAAATTTTCTACAGGATTCGCAGCCATGTGAACTGGATGAGCTTTCCGTTCAGATCTGGAAACCTCGTGGAGCCCGTCCTGTCTGCCAGGTGGTCCCGTGTGTGATGCGCGGTGAGACCGGTTCTGCACTTGGGCCGCCGTGCCGTGTGGTCGCTGGCTTTCCAGCGGCACGCCCTGGTTGCCGTCAGTGACAGTAGTGCATTCCCAGAGTGCTTTCCAGTTTACCCACCAAGTTCAGGTAGATTCTTTACCGAATGTGACTCTGGGAGGTCTGTGGAGGGGGCTGTTACCCCTGTGTACGGTGACGACACTGAGCTGAGGGGAGGGGAGGCAGTGTCAGCAGGACGGCTCAGGATGGAAGGCCCTGCGCGCTCCCACTAGACGCCTGCCTGGTCCTTCCGGGTGCACTTGGACATGCCTGGGGAAGTCTCGGGGGTTCACTGCATCTGAAAGACTGATGGCCAGCAGCTGAAATCATCGTCTTCTCGCAAGGGAACGGATCACGTTCAAATTGGCCATGTATTTTTTGCTCATCCTTCTTTTAAATTTTTTTTTTTTAGAAATTTAAAAATGTGTGCTAGCAGATGGCGTAGCGGTTATGTTGCTGGACTCTCACATGACCGACCACTATTCAAGTCCTGGACCCGATGGCTTGAAACGCACGCTGGACCTGTGTGTGTGCATGCCCAGGGTCTTGAGAGGACAGTGGAGGAGAAGGGATTGCAGCATGGCCATCCCCCCGGGGGGTGATTTCTCACTTTTCCTCTCACTGTCTCAGCCTGGCAAGCGCACACACCATAAAGCTAAAACCTCTAAAAAACTTTTTAAAAAGTTACTCCATTTTAACTTCATCTATCTATCTATTTATTTATTTAATATTATTTGACCATAGACAAACAGAGCCACATGAGAGTGAGAAAGTAAGAAAGTAAGAAAGTGAGACAGTAAGCTGTCAGATCTGGGACTTGAACCACTGCAGTTTGGTCCCGTGAGCTTAAGCTGTCAGATCTGGTACTTGAACCACTGCAGTTTGGTCCCGTGAGCTTTAACCACGATGCCACCTGCTGCTCCATTTTATTTTATTTATTTTAGTTTAGTTTTTGCTATAGGGCACTTGTGCTTACCAAAAGCAGAGAGAGAGAGAGAGAGAGATCCCCAATGGGGGTGGACACACCATAATCCCTTCGCTTCTAGTCTCTTCTCGGGATTTTGGGCGCTCATGCAAGCACAAATGCCTGTGTAATTTTCAAGCTACCAAGTCTGGGACTCGAACTGTGCAGTCAACCGAGTGGGATCTAGCACCTTAACCTCCACGCCACCTGCTGGCTAGAAAGATTCACATATTTGCCAAAATGCACACATGTTCACCAGAGAGAGACAGAGAGAGGAAGGGGGAGAAGGCACCCTCCAGTGGAGGGCAGTTACACCACGGTCTCTTCTCATCCTGTCGTGACCTTGCGCACACGCACACACGCGGCTGGCGTATTGTTCAAGCTGCCAGGGTCAGGATTCGAATCGTGGGCTTAGCCATTTGGGTTCTCAGGCCATAGAACTGGCCCGCTTATGTTGATTTTAGGATGTTTTTTCTGTTTGACAATGTAACTTTATAATGATAGATATAATTTTCCCATTTCACAGTCAAACAGAGACTGGCCCCAGCCCTCTTCCTTTGTCCTCCGCTGAGATCTTACAAAATCGTGCCAGATCGTGTTTTCGAGCATGTTGGGTCGGGAGAGGGCGAATTCGCGGCCGCTGTTCGCGGCACCTCGTTTTTATTAGATTGCTCTCTGGGCTTGGAAGACCGGCGCCCTTGTCACCTGCATTACACAGCCTTACAATTACACATAAAAGTTTGCAGTAGAAGGGTAGCAAGGCAGGGTTAAGTGGAGAAGTATGCTAAGAGCTGCTCAGAAATGAATTCTCATCGTAAAAGCACAGCGATTTCTCCAAGTGTGCTCTGCATTTTAAAACAAGGCACCCTGGATAATTGCGTCTGTGCTCAGGCCAGAGGTCGGCGTCTCCGCCTCGTCCTCTCTGCGTTGTGCCTAATTGCATGGAGGCAAAGCTGTGCGCCTGGCTGTTTAACTCAGCTTTATTTTGCAAACCCGTGGTGTCCGTGACTGGGTCGGGGAAGAGACACCGTGTGTGCGGCGGGTTGGCATGGGAAGGGCATTTCCGAAAGGACTGTTAGAGCTCAGAAAACGCCCTTTGAAGATTGGCGTTCTGACTTGAATTACTCTTTCACTTCAGTGGGGTCACTGAAAAGGACATGAAGATGTCACTCACTTATTTCAGCTCCTGCCATCGGGCAGAAAAGGTGTTGGTGAGCGCGGCTGGTGTGCGCGTGCCCGCAAGTCAGAAGCTGGGCTGTGACAGTGACGTCGAGCCAACAACTGTCCCCTTCCGTCACGAATATGAAAACTAAAGCCTTTCAGACATTTCTGGGGGAGGATATAAAATATCCGTCTTCATCTTAGGTTCGTATATCTGCGATTTGTTGAACAGTAATGAGAATGCGAGAAGAGGCTTTCAGCTCTGCCGGTTAATAACCTACCTGGAAACCCGACAGGTGCTGCGAAAGCTCCGTCCAGTCGTGGAAGTCGGAATCAGGAGTCGAGGCCGGGCAGTTAATAATAATACCTTGCCCTCTGCAGCCCTCTGCCGAAGTGTTCCTTTTCCTCTCTGGCCCGCGGCCACACTGCAGCTCTGCTCCAGGATTGTATCTCCGGGGCAGAGGCTGTAGCCCGACGTTAGCCAATGGCCTCGGGTGCTGGCTGGCGTGGCCCTGACCTTTCCAAGCTAGAGCACGATGCCAGAGAGCACATTTTTACCTGAATGGGGTTTTCTGTTGCTCGGTCTCAGGGGAATCGTAGCGTCTGGGGATCAGTACACGGCTGTGCAGAGGAGGGCCAGGGAGAGGGGGCAGGTGCTTGGCTCAGGGGCTCCAGGGCCCTGTACCACTCAGTCTCCCAACGCAGGGAGCCGTCTTCATGTTTCTTGGAAGTAGAAGAGTCAGACTTGAGACTAGGAGGTGGGTGGAAGCAAAACATGCCCCAGTATTTCCTGAGGTTCCTTTTAACTCCAGATTCTTCCCAGCACCATTTATTTGTTTATTTGTTTGTTTGTTTATAAATTTTGCCATCAGGTACATGAGCTTGCAGGACACAGAGAGGGAAATGAGAACTCACCCCCCACCACAGGGTGCTGGCCACTCTGCAATCCCTTCTCCTTCATTCTCCTCCTGGGATTTTTAAGCATGCACACACATGTGCACAGCATGTTTTTCAAGCCACCAGGACTGGAGTTGGCCATGTGGGATCCAGTGCATTAATAGCACGCCACCTGCTGGCCCTATCCCCTAGCAGCAGTCGTTTTTTCCACTTTAGTGTACCTTCACTCTAAAAAGAAAAGAAAAAAGGACGACACAGAATAGCACTCCGAGCCTTTGCTCACTGTGGCGGGTCGGTGTAGGCTCTCTCTGCAGGTAAACAAGGACGGTAAGTGCTGTTTCGGCAGCATGCCAGTCAGCAGACCCAGACACGATGCACACTCGGGAATTCTGAGATTATGTTCTCACCTGTCTGGACAGACACTGGACATATATAAGGTTCGGAACTAGGTGTGTGATTACAAGGCTTATTGTTCATTGTGAAACACGTTACCATTAAGTCAGAGTCCAGTGACTTGCGATCTGACGTTAAGATAACTTTGCCCTAATCATTTAAAAAGACTATCCCTGGGCCAAAAGATAGCATGGAGGTTGAGGTGGCTGGGTCTCACATGGCAAACTGAGCGTTCGAGTCCCAGACCCAGCTGCTTGAAAAACACACCAGGCATGTGTGCATGCGTGCCCCAAATCCCAAGACGGGAATGGAGGACAAGGGACTGCGGCCTGGCCATCCTCCTTGGAGGGTCCTTACTCTCTACCTCTCTCTCTCTCTCTCTGGTGAGCACACATGCCCTAAAGCAAATAATGAAATAAAATAAAATAAAATAAAATAAAATAAAATAAAGTAAAATGACTGTCCCTGTCATCTTGTCATTTGGTTTAATATGTATTTAGACCAAGCTTTTTCTTTCTTTTTAAAATTGAGATAGAGCTTACAGCACAAACGCTATGAGTAATTTTTGTCAGGAGAATTTAAGGTTACTTGACTCAACCTGTTTCTTTGCAGTCAGTGACCTATTGCTAGGCCAGGGTGCCATAAAGCCAGGTCTTTGCATGTAAGAAGAGGACAGCCCCCTGGGGAGATGCTCATATGTAAACAAGTAGGAAGAGAGACCTGCCCGGTCCCCTGTGCACGCCAAGGAGGCCTGCATCTCTCCTTGCCGAAGATGGTGGGGCCTTTTCCTGGTGCTGGGTTTTTGTGCTAACTCGTCTTACTCCACGGTTCTCTGTGTTGTGGATTTCATGTGGCAGTTAGGGTGTCGCCAGCCACTTCCTGCTTCTGAACATCTCTGCTTCCAAGATCCAAAGGCAGTGGGGAGCTGGTGCTGATCTGTCTGTTGGGGCCGTAAAACGAGCAGCACAGCTCGGCCTTGACCGAGAAGGGTGCTTTTGAATGTTGGCGTGTCACCCGGAGTTCTGCCAAGTTTGCTTCCTGAAAGCCTGTGGCAGTGCTGTTCCGCAGTCCACTCCAGATGTGCTCGCTCACCTAAGCCAGGGCAAAATCACGTTCATTTCTCATTTTGTTGTATTCAGTACCTCTCCCTGCTCTAAAAGGCCTGAGTGAAAAAATGGGGGATGCCCTGTCTTCTCTGCTTTGAAATTTTCTGAAACTTTATTTCCCTCTTTTTAATGTTTTTTGTTTGTTTGTTTTACTAAATCTTTATTTATTTATTTTTGGAGAGTTTTTTTTTGCTATAGGGCACGTGCATTCACCAGAAAGACAGAGACAGAAAGACGGAAAGCAAGAAATCATCCCCCGGGGGGATGGCCACGCCACAATCCCTTCTCCTCCATTCTCCACTCAGGATCTTGGGGATGCACGCACACGTGCCCGGCGTGAGTTTAAGCCACTGGGTTCGGGACTCAAACTGCGGTCTACTACGTGGGAGTCCAGCAACATAGCCATTACGCCAACTGCTGGTTCCTGTTTTACTAAATCTTTAGCATGTTTGTAAATGGTAATATCAATTCCTTTTCCTTTTATGCTGGCAAATGAAGGATTATCTGGATAATATTTATAAAGATCTCTAGAATTCTTAGAGGAGGGATTACTTTAAATTAAACAATATTCTGCAAAGTGAATAATTGTTTTCTTACAAGCTGAGTTTTATTGGTGATTTTTTTCTCAATTCTGTAATTATTATTATTTTTAATTTATAATGTTAACTTTTTTTTAAAAAATAGTTTATGCTTTTTAAGCTCCCTTACTTTTCCACTGTAAGACATTTCCAAACTGGTATAATTTTCTTCCTCCCCTTAATTTTATGAAGTATGGTATCTTTGAAGTTTTAAATATTCTTTAATGTCTCTTCCTTGGCCCATGAAATATAAAATTTGACTTCAGTTGACTTCACTTTAATATTCTCACTTTATTAAAATCTCACAACATTTCAGTCCAGTGCTCAAATACCATTTTCATAGCTAAAATGTAAACGTGAAGACCTGCGATTTATTCTACCTGTCTGTGTGAAGAGCTGAAAAGGGCGAACTGATCTGGCTACACTTTACGGCTTCACAGAGACTTCCTTCCCCTCCTTTCACCATCTTGACAGCTGAGAAAGTCAAGAGAACAATCAACAGACTGGCTTACGGGAGTGGAAATTTGTGCGGTGCCCTGGGATCTGCTTCCTGCCTGGCGTGAAAGCTTGTATTTGTGGCATACAAAGTGATGTTGTGTAAAAACGTGAAGGACAGGTGTTTACTCTGGCCTTGACCGAGGCGAGAATTTGAGCTGGAAGAGTCAGGCTGTAGATTGGAGGTGTTTGGGAACTCGACCGGCCTGTCAATTCTGTTACCTATCACTGAAACCGAAGACTGAGTGAAAGCAATGCAGTTTCACAACTCGTAGGGCAGCTGCAAATTCTTTTTTTTCTTTTTCCTTTTGGTTGATGTATTTGAAGCAGTTAAATATATTTTCCATAAATTTTATTGCCTTCCACTGACCTTTCAGAAGAAGCCAGCGAGGAGACCTATTTAGAAGGTTATAAGCAACAATAGGACGAACGGTTAGAAAAGTCTTTCTGTGACTTTTCTCAAGTGCATGCTGGTTGAAAAATGACTGCCATTTGATAGTGAAATGTTGGGAAAATGATTTGATTGACTATTCAGAAATAACACAAATGGCCTTGCTTTTTAAATTCACGGATTCAAAACATTTAGTTATGCCTCACCGGCTCGATCTTCGCTCATTATGCTTTACATCGATGGGATTAAACGAGACACATTACAGTGGAGGATCAGCCTCACAGTGCTGAAATACACAGAGTTTGATTAAATTCTGGAAGGAAAAAAAGAAACCCAAAACAAAGATGCCGTTTAATGTCAAAAATGGAGATCTGTGAAATTTTGTTTTTAGCCAAACGTCGGTTCCAGCAAAGAGAGTACCCGGGCCCAGCTATGGTGGCACAGCAGTGACATACTTCTGTGATGCTGGAAGCCATTCGAGGGCCAGGGCTGCTTCCTGGGTTGGTCTGTACCTGCCAGGTGGGCTGGGTGTGTTGGTGCTCAGGGCTGGCTGGTTCCTGGGAAGGTGGGGGTGCTGGAAGATTGCAATGTGGGATCCTGTCAGGAGTGCTTGCCTCTTTTTTTTCTCTCTCTGTCATGGATGGAAAAAAATCAAAAAAGAAAAAAAGTGTTCTAGTGATAAGAGAAGAAAAAAATATGAAAAATACCTGACTATAATTTGCCTACTTCAACTCAAAATGATTTTTTTAAATTGACTTTAAAAGAATAAATGTTTTTTTCAAAGTCAGGTCTTTGGTGTGTGTCCTGGTCATGATATGGCTTCGGCTCACTAGAAAGTTCGAGAACATTCCTATGAAAGTCAGGACCAAATTAATACATCTCCTATTCTCCTTATTAATGGTGTTCGGAAATCACAAGCCAATGCAACTGGACAAGGTAAAAGAGAATATTTACAAAAGTATCAATGAAATGCAAAATCTGAAGACAATTACTATAGTTTATTTGAGCAATAGGACTGGTTACCATTCTAGACCAAGGTGGGTTCAGAACATTCCGCTGTATCACATGTGCAGATCATGTTTACAGCCAGGGAAAAGGGCGCGATGCACAAAGCCAGCCTGCCTGGCTGCAGTGGGCCATTCCTTTATATGGGCCTGTGTCAGCGGCTTTTAGCCTCTGATTGGCAGAAGGGGTTGGCCGTTACCAGGAGACACTCTTAAGTTAGTCCACAACCTGCTTGCACATCAAGTTCGGTTGCAGTTCAGTGTTCACAGAGAAATCTTTGAGCCAGAGTATAGCCACAGATCTTTAACAGTGTAAAAATCAGAAAGGAGGTAAATAAACATTATTTATGAATAATAGGAACATACGACTAGATGATCCAAGAAAATTAAGTGAAAAACGAATTGTAAAGAATAAAATGGAGCCAGGTGGTGGCGTGTGGCTAAGGCGACTGGGTCTCACATGGCCAACTGCGCGGTTCAAGTCCCCAACCAGTCACTTGAGAAGCATGCTGGGTGCATGTGTGTTCATGCCCAAAAGTATGAAAGAAAGAAAATTGGGAAAACTGTTTTTCTCGTGTTAACAAAAGGATGGATTTTCCTGATAAAAAGCTCCTCAAACCCACAGGACAAAGTCCAGCCACCCTGTAGAAAACGGACAAAAGACACACTCGTTAGGGTGGCACATAGTGCAGTGGCTTTTGTGCGTGTGCCAAGGAGGCTGTGAGGGGCCCGTGCCAACGACGCGGAGCGGCCAGGTCTCACTGCGAGATGAACGAAGCTGCAGAAGCGTCCTAGCCCACTGCGGAGACAGCGAGTGCAAAGCAGCGCAGTCTCATTAGCGGGCCATTTGGCGAGTTCTGTGATACGAAAAAACCTCCTGTTCCTTTGACTAGGAATTTTAGTTTTTAAAATTTATCCTGGATACAAAAGCGTACTCCTAGATACGCATCCATCCCTGTCTCTGTGCGTGTGTCCTACGTAATGTGTATGATGTGGCGCGTGCAGGAGAAAATGACTTCTATGCAAAGCTACTCCCTGGGGTGGTATTGACGGTGGCTAAAGATCGAAAACAAGCCACGTATTCGTCCACTAACACTGCATGGTACAGCCATACGGTAGAAACTGTGCAGTCATAAAAAATACGACTAGGCCAGCCTGTGGCCTGCTGGTTAGTGTGGCTGGATCCCACATGGCCCACAGTGCGGTTTGAGTCCTGGACCCGGCAGCTTGAAAAACACACTGCACAGGCATGCCTGTGTAGATCTCAGAAGGTGAGCGGGAGGGAGGGGAAGACTGTGGCCTGACCAAGCCCCATGAGGGGCTCTCACCTCCTGCCTGCCTTGTCTCTCTATAGTGAACACACACACCCTCTGACAAATTAAAAAAAAGAAAAAACAAAACTAGTGAATCTCTTTCTGTACCCATTTGGGAACCTCACCAATATTTGTGTTATTTGGTAAAGTGCGAGTACAGAATAAAGTATGTAATGTTTATTTGTATGAAATATACAAACAAGATGTTTTGTTTATATATGAGTAGGTACAGCTTCTAGGGAGGATCATTGAGTGGCTAAAGTTAAAACTTCTCAAAAGATAATTGCAGGGCCCGGTGGTGATTCCGTGGTGAAACGGGACCCACATGGGTAGGTCCTGGGTTCACCTCCCCGGGCCTTCCTGTGCACAGGTGCCTGTGGTCCGGGGTGGAGGTTTGGGATGGATTTGGACACGAAGACCCTACTGAGGGTGTCTATCTTTTTTTTTTTTTTTTCTCTTTCATGGAAGAAATAGATGGCAAACTTGAAAAAAAAAAAGGGGGGGGGGACAGAGTGTTGCATTTAGCCCGTTTCTCACACTTAGCTCTGCCTGCATGTTCACACCGGTGCAGGTCTTCCTGTAAGCACAGGGCTCCTTTGCATCGTGAGTGAGTATTATTATTAAGAGGCTTTTGCTATAGGGCACGTGCACTCGCCGGAAAGACAGAGAGAGACAGAGAGACAGAAAGCGAGAAGTCACCTCCCAGGGAGGATGGCCACACTGCAATCCCTTCTCCTCCATTCTCCTCTCGGGATCTTGGGCAGGCATGCACATGCGCCTAACGTGAGTTTAAGCCACCAGGTCCTGGACTCGAACTGCAGTCAGCCACATGGGAGTCCAGCGACATAGCCATTATACCATCTGCTGGTCCCATGTCTTTTGCTATAGGGCACGTGCACTTGCCAGAGACAGAAAGGCAGCGAGAAATCACACCTCTCCTGACCCCCAGCAGGGATGGCCACACTACAATCCCTTCTCCTCCATTCTCTTCTTAGGATTTTGGACATGCACACACACATGCACCTGGTGTGAGTTTTAAGCCACCGGGTCTGGGACTTGAACCATGGTCGACTACGTGGGAGTCCAGTGACATAACCATTATTCCATCTGCTGGTCCCATGAGTTGATTTTAACAGTTGATTCTGGAAGAGGAAGCATATGTCACTATAAATTATCCTTAATGGTATCATACTTAGCTTATTCACCAAGAATGCCATATTGGGCCATCTAAGTGGTGTGCTGGTTAAGGTGACTGGATCTCACGTGACTATGCGGTTCAAGTACTGGACCCTGTGGCCTGGAAAACATGCCGGGCGTGTGTGCATGCCTGAAACCCCAAAAGGAGAAGTGGAGGAGAAGGGATTTTGATGTGGCGATCCCCCAGAAGGATGAATTCTTTTTTTTTTTAACTTTAACAATCTGTATATTATTTATTTGGGGAGGAGTCATTTGTAGATCACTGAGATTTGAGGGGAGTTCCCCCACACCGGGCCATCTGCGGGGTCAGCGGGGGCTGCTGTATGTCTTTGCTGCCAAAAGGGGAAGGGGATGTAGCCATCATAGCCGAAGAGGCGTGTAGCCATTAGGCCCAGTACCCCTGCAGTGATTCTGGACTGCTTTCCTCTGTGAACAAGGACAGTATGGAGGTGATCAGGTAGGGGATCGCCGCTATGAGGGTTCGAAAGAAATCACCCCAGGGCCAGTTGATGAAAGGGATCTTGGTGTGCACATCACGCATGTAGACGACAAAGAGGACAGTCGCAAGGGTCATCTCACTCACTGACAGGGAGGAGGACCCTGAAGCCGAGTGCTGGAGCAGATCAGAGTCACCAAGCACAGCATAATCTCAGTCAACAGGAGAATTCCCTTCTGGGTGTGCGAGAAGCTGGTGCAGGCGGCCCAGCAGCCGGGGGCTGAGAGGGCTCCGAATCCGCCATGGTGTGGGCCAGAATCCCTAGGGGCAGGTAAGATCTGCTTGCTTGCTCGCGGGTTCGAGGGACGCTGCACACCTAGCCGTCTTGCCAGCCATCTGGCCGGGCCGGAAGGGTGAATTCTTACTTCAATGCATTCTCTCTCTCTCTTTCTCTGTCCTCTCTGATAAGCAGCATGACCTCTGACTAATTAAAAAAAAAAAAAAGAATGCCATATGTATTTCTTTTTTTGGAGAGGTTTTCACTATAGGGCGTGTACACTCGCCAGAGAGACAGAGAGTGACAGAAAGACAGAAAGCGAGAAATCACCCCCCCAGGGGGGATGGTCACGCCACAATCCCTTCTCCTCCATTCTCCTCTCGGGATCTTGGGCACACACGCACATGCACCCGGTGTGAGTTTAAGCCACCGGGTCTGGGTTGCGAACCGCGGTCAACTATGTGGGAGTCCAGCGACATAGCCATTATGCTAACTGCTGGTCCCGCCATATGTATTTCTTAAAGCATGTTTCTTGGAAGATGTCAACACAAATCTGCACACCAAAGATGTCAAGCAGTGTTGGATTAAACAAACTGAAGTGTATTTATTTTATGTGGACCTTCTTCAGCCTAATGCAAAGCCTTAATGTGCTTTGGGAATCTTCAAGAGGGATATTTAGAGTGCAGTGTTTTCCAAAATTACCGATTACTCTTTAACAACGGCTTTTTTTTTTTTTCTTTTAAAGAAACATCTTAAGATTGTCTGTCACATTGGAAACACCACTTCACTGCTTGAGTCTGGTTTGTTGGCCACGTCTATTCATGCGATGAGCGTGTCCCTTTGTTTCCAGATGCCCATGGTGTCTGTCTGCTTTTCTCCCCTGCGACATGCTCCGATTCATTAAATTATTCTGAAGTTGAGACCCTCTCAGACTCATCCAAATTACACTGGGTTTTTGGTTTAAAAAGAAAAATTGATATATTGGACTGTCATAAATGTCATGATGCATTTTTACATAGAAAAAATACATCATGACTTTTATGACAACCCAATAATTAATGCAAAATCTCTGGAATTGATTGAATAGAATTTGAAGACCAAAACTTCAGTTGATTCTCTTTTTCCCCAATGCTTGAAAGGTTTGCTATTTATGAGGAGGAATTGAAATCAACTTTATGGGTAGATTGTTGAGAACTTGGACACTTAGCCTCTCCGTACTTAAGGTTTGTTTTGTTTTGTTTTGAATTGCTAGAGCGTGCATGAGCTCATCAGAGAGAGAGAGAGAGAGAGAGAGAGAGAGAATCCCCTAATGGGTTTTGTGGTCACATCACAGTCCTTTTAAACATTTTTTTTCCATTTTTTTCATTTCTTAATCTCATTAGGATTTGGGACACACACATATACAGACCAGCAAGTTTTTCAGGCCACTGGGGGCGGGGCGGGGCAGGGGATTTGAACCTCAGTGTGGAGTATGACTCCTTAGTCATTGGACTTAGCTGCTGTGCCACAGGACTGACCCTGTGCTTTGGTTTTGCCATCTATAACATTCAGGGATGGATTTAGGTGATCAGTAAGAGCCCGTCTGTTGTAAGACTCTACGCTCTTATTCGTGTGCTTAGTGGAATCAGTGGAGACTGGGGGCCTGCGTAGAATATTTTGTTCCACTCCCTAAGTCTGCACGTGCGAACATAATGCATTGCTTGTCCCATGTCAGCCTTTTCGGAGAATGAAATGATTCAACACATAATTAGCTCCTAGTCAGTTTCATGTATTCAAAAACTTGTCGCATTGTTTGGGCCTTCTCTTTGTTGGTTGATTTATTAATTACGCTCCAGGAAAGCGCTCCATTATGTCCCAGGCCAATTAGTGTAACAAACACTGTGGATACATCCTCACCTCTCTGTACATGCGACCTGCTTTTGTTTCTCTGCTGTAGGGAGAACCCCACGATGTGGCCCTGAGTTATCGGGCTCCCTTCTCTCCTTCTCCCCCGTGTTCATTTGCTGGTTTGCTGTGCTTTGCGCATGCCACCTGCCTGTTCAGATGCTCACCAGGGCACGGTGGAGGTCTCCAGTCACTGAAGGTATGCCGTCTGGACGTGAGCGTTGGATCTCACTCCTCTGCTGAAGTTAGGCAGAGGACATCGCTGTTCCACAGAGGGCCTGGGAGCCTGCCGTTCTCATGTTGGAGGTAGAATGTTTTGTCCGAGGACAAGGACTTGCCTGGGGAGAGATCCAGTGTGACTGCGTGTTAACTGCCAGCCTCCCCCACGGCGAGCAGGAGGCACATTTTGTTTTTTAAATGAGATGACAACCAAGAGCATCATCAAGACCAAGGGAGTGTCGAGAGCACCCTTTCCATTTTCTCGATTTCCGTTTAACCTTGCTTTCCATGTCAGCCTGTGCGTCCCTGTCCAAGGACCTGGCTTCCTCTGAGGTGGCGAAGCCTGGCTGCAATCTGGAGAGGGAAACGGAAGAGGGGGGGTCTAAGTGGAGGTCTTGGCAACACACACGTTGTCTGATTGTCTCCGTGAAAGTGTGCGCAAGGGACCAGCAGTTAGCGTAACGGCTATGTCGCTGGACTCCCATGTAGCAGACTGCGGTTCGGGTCCCAGACCCGGTGGCTTAAACTCATGCCGGGTGCGTGTGCGTGCGTGCCCAAAATCCCGAGAGGAGAATGGAGGAGAAGGGACTGTGGCGTGGCCATCCCCCCTGGGGGTGATTTCTCACTTTCTGTCTCTCTCTCTCTGTCTGGTGAGCACATGTGCCCTATAGCAAAAACCTCTCCAAAATAAACAAACACAACAAACAAAAAACCCCAGTGTGCGTGAGCGCGGTGCCGGCCGTGCAGAGTGTAAGCGGAGGAGATACGGGCACAGGCGCAGAGATGGGAGAAGGATTTCTCATGAATTAAGGATTTTTTTCGTAATTCACAAAGTCACGGGGTGAGGAAGGGCCAGAAGTGAGCTGAACAGGCAGCAGAAGCGCCTGCCCCTCTCCAGTGCAAGGTGCTAGAACCGCCCCCGTGGGACCATGGAAGAGTCGATCTCTGTTACCCGTGAAACGCTGGCGAGTAAGCGCCCGGAACTCTGCTGAGAGGCGAGACTAGTAACCCAGGTGCTTCAGTGGGGAGTGATGAGAGGAAAGCCTGACCTGAGGAAATTGGGGGTACATGAATATGAACAACCTCTTTATTCACGTGTCATGTTACCCTCTTCTTTTTCTTTCTTTTTTTGTTTTTTAAATTGCCAGAGGGCATGTGCGCTCAGCGGAGAGACAGGGGTGTGGGGAGAGGGAGGAAACACGCTGCACCCCTTCTCTCCGGTCGCTCCAGCCTGTGGAGCCTGGAGAGTTTCAAGCTGTCGGGGCTGGGACTCACACTGAGGTTGGCCGGTGGGCTCCGGCTCCCATCCTGCTAGACTCTTCTTACTCACTGCTCTGCGGCTCCTTGCCTGGGTCTAAAGATTTAGTCACATCCTGCTCACTGACCCTCCCCCTCCCCCATTTTGTTTCCCTTCATGAAACATTTGCTACAAGAAAAGGTATTTATTATAGTCTAGGCTTTTGACACCACCTATATGTTAAGCACCACCCCCATCTCCCCTGGCTTCTAGGAAACCTTTTTTTTTTTTTTTTTTTTTGGAGAAGTATTTTGCTATAGGGCGCGTGCACTCCTCAGAAAGACAGAGAGAGACAGAGAGACAGAAAGCAAGAAATCATCCCCCAGGGGGGATGGCCACGCGGCAATCCCTTCTCTCGGGATCTTGGGCACGCACACACATATGCACCCAGTGTGAGTTTAAGCCACCAGGTCCGGGACTCGAACCGCAGTCGACTGCATGGCAGTCCAGCGACATAGGCATTATGCCAACTGCTGGTCCCATAAACCATCTTTTATTATAGTATACTGGAGTACTACAAAACAATTATTACATCAGAGCCTGGGACATCCTTGCTGTAAAGAGGTTTTGAGAAGATAACATCTATTATCCAAGACGGTGACTTGAACTACTCAACATGAACTCAGCTAAGAACGGGAAGATATCTGACCTAATTTACAGCCTTATCGCAGAAACGTCATTTTGCTTTTTGCTTTTGTACAAGTAGTTGTGATCATGTGTAATTACAACATGGTACCCTGTGTTTTCTTTCTTCTTTGGATTATAAATGGCATTTCCTATTTCACTTTATGAACTCATGAAATTTCTTAATGACCGACAGAATTGGGATTCAGTCAATTTTGTGGTTGTGGCAAATTTATTTGACCACGTCTCACTCTCTGCACATTTCAGTGGCGTCCATATTTTAAATTTATTTGTAGTTTTATTAAAAACTGTTCTGTCTTAGAAATTTTCTCTAGCTTCTGCCAATTGTGATGTTAGGAGTAGCTTCCTATGGTCTTATTTATTTATTTTTAGAGAGATTTTTGCCATAGGGCACGTACACTTGCCCGAGAGACAGAGAAACAGAAAGCAAAAAAATCCCCCTCACCCCCCGAGGATTGATGGCCACGCCACAATCCCTTCTCCTCCAGTCTCATCTCCAGATCTTAGGCACACATGCACGTGTGCCTGGTGTGAGTTTTGAGCCACCAGGTCCGGGACTCGAATTGCAGCCGACTCCGTGGGATCCCAGTGACATAACCACTACACTGTCTACTGGTCGCCTTGTGGTTTTATTTACTATTTACATTAGCTTCTTCCTTCTGTATTTGGAAGTGTTTGGGGTTAGTCTATTTTTAAAAAGCGCTTTCATTACTTTCTTTTGAGAGAGAGAGAGAGAGGGCAGTGTCCTCATCGGATCATGACCCACTTCCGGCCTCTGCCAGGCTGGATCATGGCGTGTGCCCAGGGTGCTCGGGGGTCCCAGCCTGAGAGCTCAGGACCTTCTCCACGTAGACCCAGTCATGCTACCCCACACCCCTGCCTCGCCCATCTCTGTCCTGGACATTGCTAGCTTTTTTTCTGTGCCTTTCTCTCTGGTAAGTTAATTCCCCAGCCTACTTTTTACTTTTTTAAGGTTTTTGTTATAAGGTGCGCATGCTCGCAGGAGAGACAGAGAGGGAACGTGAGAAATCAACCCCCCCTGGGGGGATGGCCATGCCACAATCCCTTCTCCTCCATTCTCCTCTTGGGATTTTGAGCACGTACACACTCGTGCCCCTTGTGAGTCTGGGACCTGAACCGCAGTCAGTCATGTGGGAGTCCGGCTGCCTTATCCAGCATGCCACCTGCTGGCCACTCCGGCCTACTTTGAAAACTTCTGTCTTTCTGGCTGTGCAGTGGGGATTCAGTCATGCATTTGTGTTGGGGGTTATTTTGCTCGTTAGGCCTGATGGCAGAGGGTACATGTCTAAGAGCAGAGGAGGCTTTGCCCACAGGATATCAAAATCCTAAACTTCCAGCCGTCAGTATGTAGATTGGTCAGAGGCAGCAGGGAATATTTTGGGAGTATCGTACATTTTTTGAAAGCTGGTTATGAAAGTTACCCGAGGCCCTTTCTTCACTATCTCATATGTTATTGCCCCTATTAATACGATGCTGGTAATCCGTAGACGTGGGTCTGTTTAGTTTCACATTTTTTCCTCTTCTAAAAGAAGCGTATGAATACGTACCATCTTGTAGAAGATGGGAGAATCCTCTAGTTTCTGCCACCCAGTGGGGAGTTCTCATTTTTGGCTAGCATTGAAGTTTCTAAAAAAAAAGGTTTGCTTTCCACTTGCTTATTTATTTATTTACTTGCTTACTTACTGATTTTATTAAAAAGACAAATGCAGCCTGAGGAGGACCTACTCAGTGCACGGCGCACAGCAGGAAATGAGAGGGGAGGGGAAAAGAAGAGACAGAGAACCTTAGATTGGATTCTACATTTCATTGTGGGACACTTTGATTCCTTTCTGTAGCTTTTGAACATCTTCTTCTGGGGGTTTCCAGCGGAGCCAGATGTTGGAGAAATCACTTCCGACGAGGGACGTGAGCAAACGCAGCTCCGCGGTAGGCTGTCGAGGGGAGCCATCACAGGTAACGTCTGCTCTTCCATTACTATCGATACGCGTGCAGCCATGTTCAAGGAGCTATTATGCCTTTTTAAAATTTTTAAACAAGCCTACTTGAGCTTGTACAGCCTAGCGCACATTATTTGTTCAAAACAGTTTTTTTTTTTTTTTTTTTTTTTTGAGAGGCTATTCTTTTTTCTTTACTCAAGTAATTTAAAATGTTTTCTCTGGGAACCGCATCTCGAGGCATCTCGTAAGCATCCTGTGTTCTGTGGTGGCCTCTCAACCCCAGAAGAGTGTATTTGGGGAAGAGTCGAAACTCTTTTACAGCTCGGGCGTGAGTCTCAAGTGCTCGAATTTTGATCAAAAACAAGCATGAGAATAGCATCAGGAAATCAGTTTTTCTCTTTGTGATCTGTGTGTGTTTGAAGGCTTAGGCTCGGTACTGAAGATGAGTTCTAAGAAGAGGCGAGTCTGAGTTTCAAATGAAGGGTGCTGTTGGTAAAATAAGTGATTAGGCTTTGTGGTTTGCAGAGAGTCATACAATATGTATTTGCTTAAAGGCTGGAATTCTGAGCTCACCCTATAGTGCAGTGGTTAAGCCCTGCGCATAGGAAACCACATCTCTTCTGGCCACTGCTGTTTGAGTCCCAGCCTCAGTGGCTTGGGAAACACACCGGGTGTGTAGGTGTGCATGACCCAAATCCTGATGGGGCGGTTGTGGCGGTGCCCCATCAGGGAAGTGCTTTTTCTTGCTCTCTCTGTGTCTGGTGAGTACACATGTCCCAGGACAGTGAAAAAAATACATAAATATTGGAATTCTTTCTATTCTTAGAGCTTATCCATTTATATTTTTCCCATGAGTGAGAGAGACAGAAAGAAAGGGAGAGAGATAAGAGACAGCACTCTCAACAGGGTGTAGACGCCACAGTCCATCCGCCAGCCTCAGCAAGCCCCGGATGGTGGGAACACGCATACCCAGGGTTCTCAGGGAGAGCTCCAGATGCAGACCCAGAACCTTCCATGTGAGTCAGCCTTGCAGAGTGTTGTGTTTGACCATTGTGTCACTGTCTAGCCCCGATTGAAAAATATTTCACATGCTCTTACCTAATCTTCATATCTTTAAAAGTTAAAGTTGTATAGGTTATTTACTTGATTTTTGCTTTTAGTAAAACAATGCTCTCTCTCTCTCTCTCTCTCTCTCTGCAGACCCAGAACCTTCCATGTGAGTCAGCCTTGCAGAGTGTTGTGTTTGACCATTGTGTCACTGTCTAGCCCCGATTGAAAAATATTTCACATGCTCTTACCTAATCTTCATATCTTTAAAAGTTAAAGTTGTATAGGTTATTTACTTGATTTTTGCTTTTAGTAAAACAATGCTCTCTCTCTCTCTCTCTCTCTCTCTATATATATGTATATATATATATATATATATATACATACATTTTTAAAAGGCTTTTTGCCAAAGGGTGCATGCCCTTGCCAGAGAGAGAGGGGGAGATAGACAGTGAGAGGGAAAGTGAAAAATCACCCCCCAGGGAAGTTGGCCATGCAGTCATCCCTATTCTCCTTCTGGGATCTTGGGCATGCACACACCTGTGTCCGGCGTGATTTTTCAAGTTGCCAGTTCCGGAACTCGAACCACGGTCAGCCATGTGTGAGTTCAGTGCCTTAATCACCTTGCCCTCCTACTGGCCCCTGTATTTTAAATTTTTACTAGCAGATACATGTGCTTGTCAGAGAGAGAGATAGAGAGAAGTAGGAAGCACCCCCTCCCCATGGGAATGGTCACACTGTAATCCCCCTCCCCCACTTTTCCTTTCAGAATTTTGAGCACACATGCACATGTGCCTGGCATGTTTTTTAAGCTACCAGGTCCAGGATTTGAACCTATAGTCAGTCATGTGGCAGCTAGCTGCCTCAACCACCACACTACCAGCTGGCAATATTTTTAGTGTACTTTTTTTTTTTTACTTTAATTTTTAAATTTTTTGCTGTAGGGTGTGTGTACTCATCAAAGAGAGACAGAGATATAGAGAGTGAGAGAGGGAAAATGAGAAATCACCCGAGTGGGGATGGCCACGCCACAGTCCCTTCTTCTCCAATCTTCTCTTAGGATTTTGGGCATGCACGCACACGTGCCCTGTGTGATTTTCAAGCTGCTGCATCTGGGACTTGAACCACTCATTTGGCCATGTGGAGTCCTGCCTCGTTAATCTCCATGCCACCTGCTGGCCCTTCAGTATGCTTTTTTTTTTTTTTTTTTTTAGTGTAATGTTTTGTTTGTTTGTTTTTGAGAGATTTTGTCTATGGGGTATATGCGCTTGCTGGAGAGACAGAGACAGAAAGTGAGAAATCACCCCTGCTGGGGGAGGGGAGATGGCCACACTGCAATCACTTCTCCATTCTCTTCTCAAGATTTTGAGCATGCATGTACATTTGCCCAGTGTGAGATTTAAGCCACTGAATCCGGGACTCAAACCACAGTTGGCCATGTGGGAGTCTAGTGCCTTAACCACTGTACCCCCTTCTGGCCCTTAATACACTGTTCTGACACAGGGTTATGCTCTCAAGTAGAGTATTCTTAGGTGCAGTTGAGAATGTAATGGAATAAAACTGTATTTTGAACTTTATGTCTACTTTTGGATGAATATATTTTCACTGGATACAAATGGGTAGATATGCTTTTGACATCTAAATGCCAAACTAAATTTTATTAAATATCCACTTTTTTTTTTTTTTGGAGAGGTTTTTGCTATAGGGCTCATGTGTTTGCCAGAAAGACAGAGAGAGATAGAGAGATAGAAAGTGAGAAATCACTCCCCAGGGAGGACGGCCACACCGCAATCCCTTCTCCTCTAATTCTTCTCTCAGGATCTCGGACACACACACACACACACACACACACACACACGTGCCCGGCGTGTATTTAAACCACCTGGTCTGGGACTCAAACCACGGTTGACTACTTGGGAGTCCAGCGACATAACCATTATGCCAGCTGCTGGTCCCTTACTTTTTTTTTTCTCTAATATCCACTTTTCAAATACGCCAATGCATTGTACCTCAGGTATCTTAATCACGCTGAGGGTTAGGAGTGATGGGTAGGCATCAGAGGCCCCTGGAATTTAGAAAACTGCATTTAGCAGCCAGTCCAGCACTTCTCAGTGAACACTGTGACAAAGGTTTTGCTGTGAAGGTTATGGTTAGACAGACAGCATGCTTTCTCTTTGGTGCCCTTAGTGAAATGCTTTGAGTCTTCTAAGTGAGAGGAAGAATTACTAAGCTCCAATACACGGTTATTGTCATTACATTGTTATGGTTTTGTGTACGTTCTTCTCTAATCATTCCTGCAGATTTATTAATTTTATAGAATGGAAGCTCTGTGTAGGTATTTTGAAGATATTTTCATTCCTATGAACAAATGGTACCTTTACTTTAAAAGATAGGGGCCAGCAGATGACTCGGTGGTTGGGGCGCTGGACTCTCACATGGCTGCCCGCGGTTCGAGTCCTGGACTCAGTGGTTTGCTTTTTTTACTTTCCCTTTCTCTCTCTCTGGTCAAATTAAAAAATAATACTAACAACACAGGGAATTAAATAAATAAATAATTCTTTAAAAATGAGGAAAAGATATATACAATATTATAGCATTCTGGATATGTTCATGTTGAAATAATATGCTTCAGTAAAATGCAAATGTGCCTATCGATTTGTAAGTTCAGGAGCTTGCTTCTTTATTGAGATATCTAATTTAGTGGTGCAAAACAGTCTATTAAATTCATACTTAAAATTGTGATAAACTACACATAAACTTTGCCATCTTCCCTGTTTCGAATTGCATGACTCACTCGGATTAGGTTCACTTATACTGTCGTGTAAGCATCTATTGTGGGAAACTGAAACTATCCATTAAACAGTAATTCCCCCTCTCCCCTCCTCCTAGCAACTACCAATCTACTTTGTGTCTTTGTGAATTTAATAGAGCTATTCTGTTAGGTCGCCGGGAGAGTCACGAGAATTTTTCTGTGTTTTTCTATGCAAAAATGCATTATGACTTTCCCCACGACCAATAGATATTTGCGTACAGGATTTGTCGTTTCGTGACTGGCTGATGTCACTTGGCCTGTGTTTTCAAGGTTCATCCATGTTATAGTATTCGTCAAAACTTCCTTCCTTTTCAAGGCTGCATTGTATTTCATTGTAAATATCAGTCCATCCATTCTTTCCTTTTGTTCATCTGTTCATCCGTCCATGGACGCTCAGGTTGCTTCCCCTTTTAGGCTTGTGAATAATGCAGCCATGGACGGACTGCAGAGACAGCTGGGTAGTCACTGCTCTTACTTGTTTCCGGTAAATGTCTGGAAGCAGATTGCTAGACCGTAATTGTGTGTTTGATGTTTCTGAGGGACCACCATGTTGTTTTCCATAGTGTCTGTATCATTTTATACCCCTGCTACCAATGTGTGAGGGCTCCAGTTTCTCTACATCTTTGCAAACACCCCTTTTTCTTTTTTGTTTTTGGTTTTTGGTCATAGCCATCCTGATGGAGATGAACTGATATGCCATCGTGGTTTTGATTTGCATTTCCTTAATGTTAAGTGACATCGAGCATCTTTTCCTGTGCCTATTGGCGATTGGTATATCTTGTTCAGAGAAATGTCTGTTGACACCCTTTATGTTGTTTTTTTTTTTTATTTAACTGTATTTATTATTATTATTTTCCAGTTTGATCAGAGAGAGAGAGAGAGAGAGAGAGAGAGAGAGAGAGTTAGAAAGCAAGCCTCCAGTCCGGGACTCGAACCAGGGTCAGCCATGTAGGAGTCCAGCACCTTTAACCACCATGCCACTCCCCCCTTATGGTTTTTAAATTTCATTCTTTTAAGTTTCTTTTTGTATATGGGGTAAGGTAAGGGTCCAGATCCATTATTTGGCACACGGATATCCAGTTTTCCCAATGCTATTGAAGAGAAGTTTAGACTTTCTAAAAAGACAGTTCAGGACAAGGAAAAGAAAAGCAGTCAGGCATAACTAACTAGGTGGCCGCTATGTAGGAACTCCCAGGAAGACTTCTGTTTCTAATGAAGAAGGTATTTCAGAAACAAAAGGCCATTGTGTAGATTCAAAACTTACCTAAGGCTGAGATGTAATCATTGTAATTAGGCATGGAGCCTGTGTTTAAGCTTTATGTTAGTTATTTGGTGGGTAATGACTTCTTAAACTTGGGATTTGCTTCCAATGGACTCTCAGTTTTGGTTTCAAGTTAGTTCACTCCACACAACAAGGGATCCTCTCATGTTTTAGGGAGCTTTAATTTCCAGGTCTCCCAAGCAAAGTGACCATTGTTATGGTAAAGAACAGCCCCTAATTAATCCTGGGAAAATCTGCCGCCATTGCTAATCATTCACCTGTCTGTAAAGCAGGCATTGTCTGACGCCTGTTCTTGCCTGTCGGCTCTAGAAAGCAGTATGTGTGTTGGCAGAATGATATTTACACTGCCGTTGAAAAGGTCAGAACCCAAATATTGTACTCTTAGAAGTGAGGTCATTTGGGGGAGGGCAGGAGGGTGGGAGTGGGAAGTGAGAATACAAAAGCAAATACGTGGGACTGAAGGGAAAGCCCGGACAAGGCTGGGTCAGAGGTAGAGGAGCTTTGGTGGGTGTCGGAGTGACTCACGGAGCAGAAGGATCTCATAGGTGAATTCCTTTTTCTGGAGGGATTGGTAACAGATTCTCAAGGAGCACAGCGAGATCCACAAGTGGAAAATGGGTTGGAAATGGGCCCTGAAGGGTCGAAGACAGTATGATATAAAATGCGTACAATATACAGCCCGTAGAAACCATCTGGTGTGATTTGGGATGTGTTCTCAGAACAGTGGGACAAATTGCAGGTAGACAGAGGCAGTTACAGATATTCTGAGCTATTGAGAGAATTACATATTCGGATATACTATTTGGGGGTTAAGAGCCATCTGCATGAGAAAGGAGTAGCAGTTACAGCAGCATTAGGGTACTGTCATTTCTAATGTAACGCTGGGGATGTCTGAGTCACTGAATTGGGCTGGTGAGTGAGAAATGTGTCTCTAGGGCTTCCCTTTGTGTGGAACCAGTGGGAAGCCATTTTCAAAGGTAGATTTGAATAAAAATGTAGTCTGTAGGACTGGTTTGGGAGGAGGTTTTCTGACTATGTATTGGTAATACAAAAGATAGTCCCAAAGGACTTGTTCTGGGGGCTGAATGGCAGTGCAGTTGTAAGGCAGCGGGTTTGCATCTGGAAACTTTCCCGAACACGCTGGGCACGTGTGAACCTGGGATCCAGGGCTGACTGAGTCTGGGGGTGGAAGCTGGCATGAAGGTCCTCTCGGGCGTGGGGCCTGCAGGTGGTGTGGCGGTTAGGGCACTGGACTCCCACATGGCTGACTGCAGTTCCATAACTGGACCCAGCGGCTTGAAAATCATGCTGGGCATGTGCGTGCATGCCCAAATCCCAGGAGGAGAATGGAGGAGAAGGGATTGCAGCATGGCCATCCCAGTGGGGGGTGATTTCTCGCTTTCCCTCTTACTGTCTCGTTCTCTCTTTCTCTCTGGCAAGCACATGCACTCTATGGCAAAAAGAAAAAGAGAAAGGAAAATAAAAAGATCTTGTTGAGTGTGGAGTGCTGTCTCTCTCTCTTACTTTCTCTGTCTTTTTTTACTCTTTCGGAAGGAAAAAAAAACATACCTTTAACAAAGACTCGTCATGGTCAAACAATCAAACCAGCTACATAATGTTGTAAATCTGAAATTTGTTCACTTCGCACACATATTTTTATAATTTTATAGATGTTAAGATCATACCGTTATCTCTACCTTTTTATTTATTCAGCCGTTTTTATTTTTCTCATGTGTTCCATGGCCTATATAGTAATTTCCTTCTAGCTTATTTGCATCTTTTCTTTTTTAAAAGTTTATGTATTTCTTTCTTCCACGAACAAGTGACTAAGACAGAGAGAAGGAGCCCCAGCAGGGCCTGCACTCCGTGACCCACCCTCCCCTCGGCCAGCCCTACGCTGTCGTGCCGGTTATGTGCAGAGGGAGGTCTCAGGACGTGAACCCCGGACCTTCCCCTGTGGGTCGGGCTAACGGAGGGTGCATTATTGCTGTGCTGTCATGGCCGACCCTTAGTTTGTATCTTTTCCAACTTTTTCTATCCCTTCTAGTGACCAGTGTGGCTTTAAAAATAAAATTAAAAAATAAGTACATATAATTTTGTTTGGTCATCTTTTCTCTTTCCGTTTCAACATTCTTATTTCTGAAATACCCCGCTTCGTCTTGGGTTTGAAGTGTCGGGGGCCACCTCACACTGATGCACTCAGAGGAAAGTCTGACAGCTCAGGTCCAGGCCAGAGATTCTCTAGGTACGGTCCCCGGATGAGCCGTGGCACCTCACCCAGCACCGTGCCAGACGTGCAACTTCCTGGGCAGGGTGAGACGCTCTGAGGGCGGGGCTCAGACCTCTCCGTGTAACAAGCGTGCCTGGCCATTCTGGTGCGCGTGCAAGTGTGGCAGCTGCTCCGAACAAGTGCACTGACTGCAGGCTCTTCTTAAAGTCATTTGTTTTCTCTAGTCCGTGGTCTCTTCAATGGATAGGCTCGGGGTTCTCAAACTCCGCATGCACATAAACCGCCTGGTGAACTTGTTCAAAGCATTTCAAGTGGTGATGAATTTTCCGGACCTTGTACCATGAAATCTGATTCAGTAGATCTCAGTTTTTTGCAGTTCAACAAACTTTCCAAAATAGTTCTACATCTGTGATCCGGACCAGACGGAGAGCTCCCAGTTTTCTCCAAGTCTCAGGTTGATGTAAATGACCTTTTTGGGGGGCCAGTAGATGGCGTAGTAGTCACATCACCAGACTCCCACTTGGCCAAATGTGGTTCAAGTCTCAGACCCAGGGGGCTTGAAACTCACGCCAGATGTGTGTGTGTGTGTGTGTGTGCTCAAGATCCCAGGAGGAGAAGGCATTGTGGGTGATTTCTCACTTCCCCTCTCACTGTCTCTGTCAAGTGGACATGCCCTAAGGCAAAATCTTCTACACACACACACACACACACACACACACACACACAATTATTTTTGGAGGGGGCAGCAGGTGGGAGGTTAGTATTTGAAAGCTTGGAGCCAGAACTTCACTTGCAAAAGGCAGATTGGATTCTTTTTTGTCGACGTCAAATGATGTTCTGTTTTTTTCCCTTGAAATATGTGATTTTTTTTCTTGCCTACTCAGATTACCATATAATGTTTTCCTGGCTTATCCTTCTTGGGAAGGCAGCTCACTCGCCAAGAGAGCCTTTGGACCCTTGTAAACTTGGAGATGCCATTATGCCGCATTCTAGGTAACTCACAAGTAGTAAACCTTCAGCTCCCGTTCGAGGGCGTGCCCCTTCTCACTGAGCTGTGTCTTTCTGTCCCTACCCTTTGTTTCTGACCTCTAAGCTTGTCCCTGCTCAACGATGGTATGTTTCCTTCATTTCGATGCCACTCATATTTTTACCTTTTTGTTTTTTTTTAGTCTTACGATCCTTCTTATTTCAGTTCTTGTTTGTGAGTTTTCCTCTTGTTCCCTCCTCAGACTCTTTCTCCTCCTGTCCATCCTTTGAATGCAGGAACTTGTATTCATTCATTCATGTGTGTTCATTCACTCATTTATAAATTTGCTGTGGGGCATGTGTGCTTGTTGAGACACACACACACACACACAGAGAGAGAGAGAGAGAGAGAGAGGGAGTAGAAGAGAGAAGCAAAGTGAGAAAGCTCTCCTCAGAGGCACTGGCCACACTGCAATCCCTTCTCCTTCAGCCTCCTCTCAGGATTTTAAGCATGCATGCACCCATGGGAAGGTTCCACGCTCGAGTCCAGAGACCTCCCCAAACACGCCAGGCAAACACGTACCCACAGTTCAGACCAGCTGAAGCTGAGGACCCACACAGGGTCTTGGCACCGAGGTTCATCCTCTGTATTGTGTGAGCTTCACAGAGCATCGCAACACTGTCAGCACCCCCCTTTTAAAATTCATTTCCTTCCAGGGCCGGCAGGTGGTGCGGGGGTTAGGGACATGAGATTCCCACATGGCCGACCATAGTTCAAGTCCTGGAGCTGGTGGCTGGCTTTCTCACTTTCCCTTTCTCTTTCTCTCTGTCTGGTCAAATTAATAATAACAAATATAACTAAATAAATTAATATTTGAAAAAAAAGTTCATTTCCTTCCATGAGCGAGAGAAACAGAGCGACACAGAGAGATAGGTGCCACCGTGGGGTTTCAGAGTATAATCCTCCCCCAACCTCAGCCCAGGTCATGGGCACATGAGTGTGCCTGGTATGTGTAGGGAGACCCCAAGGACACGAACCCAGAACCTTTCCACGTGAGTCCAGCTGCATTACCAGTGCACCACCGCCTGCCCTCCCCCTTTAAACACTATCCATTAGTGGATTTGAAAGGGAGCTGCCATTGCTTGGTCACTCTGAATCTGTTGGGTGTGTAGTTACAGGCATCTAAGAAAACAGATGGTCAGTTTTCATGTGTGTCGTTAGACAGGATCTTTGTGGCGCGATCCTCCTGCCTCAGCCTCCAGAGTGCCTGGGGCCACAGATGTGTGCCACTGTGCCAGCGGGTCCAGCCAGGGGCTCCTGTGTGGCCCACACTGGCCCTGAGTCCTGATCCTCCTGCCTCAGCTCCCCTGGTGGCCGGGCCCACGGGCGTGGAGCTCTGTGCTTGGGCTTTTAGGGAAACCTGGACTTTCCTTGTGGCTTTTTGGCTGCTCCCAAGTAGCAGTGTCCATGGCCAGGCCTAAATGATTAATCTATGAATCATTGTTTTTCTGCATATTCGCACTTTTTGATTTAAGAATATACCTTCTTGGCATGGTGGTTAAGGTGCTGGACTCCCACGTGGATGATCATGGTTTGAGTCTCAGACCTGGCAGCTTGCTTTCTCATTCTTTCTCTCTCTGTCGAGCTCACATGCCCCATAGCAAATAAACAAATAGTAATGATGATAAATAAAATTAAATAAACATTAAATAATTTTAAAAGTAAATAATTTTATTTAATAAAATTAAATAAATTAAATTCTTAAATTATTTATATATACCTCCTTAAAGCCTTATCGAGGTGTACCCCAGAATCTGCACATGGGAATATAAATTGCTAGAATATTTGGCAAGGAATTTGGCAGGATATATCAAGAAATAATGTGTATCTTTAATATATATCTCTTTATTCTTTTTTCATCATAAAAGGTGAGAAATCCAAACCAAATTATATGTACTAAGTTATTCATCAAAGAACATTTCTCATAAGGAAAAACTGGGATAATCGTAGTGTTCAGTGATGCAAGATAGTTACATATATTTGGGACATTCTGGTAAGAGAATGAAGTAATATGAAAATTGTTTTTTGGGGGAAGAATATAGTGATTTGGGATAATAGCCAGGCTATAATGTGAAGTGGAAGGAGGAAGAACGAGATTGTGCGTGCGTATGTACACACAGATATTTTATGTTCCTGATGTTATAAAACGGGTGAAATTATTAGCAAGCGTAGGAAAAAGACTAGAAGGAAACATACTCAGGTTTTAAAAGTAATGTATCTCTCGTGGTGGGATATGAGTGATTTTTATGTTTGTGTTTATTGTTTTTTGCAATGATTGCATATTGTTTTTATGATTTAAAAATAAATTCGGTTAAAAATAGACTACATTTACTATTTTAATGATCAACCGCTACTTTACTGTTGAGGATCTCAGCATCAAAGCTCAATTTTTTTTTTTTTCAATTTACCAAAGGGCACATGTATTCCCTGGAGAGAGACAGAGAGAGAGAAATAGAAATAGAGAAAGAGGGAAAGTGAGGAAGCACCCCCCGCACACATGCACACACACGCACACAATGGGAAATCCACTTCTCTTTCTCTCTCTCCTCTTGGGATTTCAGGCATGCATGCACATGTGCCTGATGTGTTTTTCCTTTTTTTTTTTTTTTTTTTTTTGGGGAGGTTTTTTGCATGGGGGCC
>NW_006160034.1:912484-921028 GCF_000334495.1 Tupaia belangeri chinensis
TGCTCGGAAAGACAGAGAGAGACAGAGAGATAGAAAGTGAGAAATCACCCCCCAGAGGGGATGGCCCCACCACAATCCCTTCTCCTCCACTCTCCTCTCGGGATCCTGGGCACGCATGCACACGTGCCCGGTATGAGTTTAAGCCACCGGGTCTGGGACTCGAATCACAGTCAACTACATGGGAGTCCAGCGACATAGCCCTTACGCCAACTGCTGATCCTGCCTGGTGTGTTTTTCAAGCCACCAAATCAGGGACTTGAATTGTCCAGTTGGCCATGTGGGATCCAACCTCTTTAACTCCATGCCACAGGCCCAAAGCTGAAATGTTAATGTTGATGCTTTAATCAAAGACGGACAAGCCCATGGAGGGTGCATCCTGCAGCTTACAGTGTAGACACGCTTCTGTGCGTTTAGAGCTGCTCTCCCATTTCCTCTCTAGTAGTTTATACCTTACCTAATGGAATCCAGTAAACTGAAAGAAACAAAAGTGGCTTAGTTTTTTGTTTTTTTTTTTTACTTGTTTTTACTGTGGCATTTGTTGTAGCTGTTATAAACCGAAACACAACAAGGTTAAGATCTCGTGCTCAGTAGCCGGATCGTGATAGACTCTCCGCAGTCCCGTGGTCGTCTTCACGTTATGATTTCCAGCGTAATCTTGTAAACACAGGAGCTTACATTAGCTTTCAGAGGCAAGAGCCGAAAGGATTGTGGAGCCCCTGGGCTTTCACGTAGCTACCCTTGAGGAACATAAGAGGTCCCGGTACCTGTTTCATATTCACAGACTCTGTAGCCAGGAAAGACTAACTTTAGACGTGCATTCCTGAATGCTAGGAAAGGAGCGAGGAGTATGAAAAATCTGAACTATCCATCAAAGTAGTGTCAGTTAAGAAAAACAAAAATAGCAACCAGTGACGGGGACAGGGGCAGGTTGGGGTTATTTTGAGGGAGGAGGGGACATATTGATTTGTAGGAAGTTTTGGAGGTGTTTTTCCCAGGCTACTTGAGGACGAGCCCACCTTTCTTCTCCTCCTCCTCTTCCTCCTCCTTCTCTTTCTCCTTCTCTATCTTCCTTTTTTTAAGCTAGAGAGTGCGTGTGCGTGCTAGATTGAGAGATGAAGGGCACCCCATTCTGTGAAATGGTCACAGCACAATCTCTTCTTTTCCATCCTTCAGGGTTTCGGGCACACGTGCACACACGCTGGCATGTTCATCAAGCCACTGTTTCTGGGACACTGGTTCAAACCCCATGGTCAGTCACGTGGGATCCGACCGTCTAAACCACGAGCCTCGGAGCTGGCCTAAGCACGCTTTGCTAATGATAAAAGCATACCCTGGAGTGCACAGATCCTGCTTCGTAATCGTTACCTTCCCATTGAAAAAGTAATATTGATAGCAGCTTATAAACTGTAACCATAGTTTTAAATAAATCCTGATTTCCATACGCATGGCATTGCCCACGCCCCACCTGCAACTGCTTTGAAAGCGGTGCTAGGTCTGAGTGGCATTCTCCAAACTAGAGCCCCAGACCACCCTGGCCTCTGCCTGTGCTGTGACGCCCACCAGCTGGGAAGGGTTTTCGTTTTTCAAGAGGTCGTAACGACAAGACAAAAAAAAAAAAAAGACAAAGGAAAGGCCCAGCGTGGGTCTTCATGGGGCCCGAAATGTGTACTGCCATGTACTGCCCCATCCTTTGCAGAGAAAGCAGCCAACCCCTGGACTAACGCAACGACTTTGATCCAGGGCAATTTTGCATCCAGGAGACATTTTGGGTTGTCATAACTTGCATGTGTGTGCAGGCACATGTGTACGCACACGTGTGTTCATGTATGCACACATGTGTACAGAGCATGCAACACATATGTGCACAGTGTATGCGCACATGTGCATGCAAGTGTATGTGCACCTGTGTATGCACACACATGCACCCATGTGTGTGCACACAACACACATGTGCACAGTGCACACATGCATGCACGTGCAAGGGTGTGTATGCATGTGCACACACCCACACGTACATGCTCATATATGTGCACATGTATGGGCATGTGTGTGCACGTGTCTGTGCATGCGTGTGTGCATGTGTGCACTACTGTTAGTTGGCAGAAGCCAGTGATGCTGCTGAACACCCTGTGATGCACAGAACGCGCCTGCCCCAAAACAAGGAGTTCTCTGACCCAAAAATTAACTAAGACTCTCCTTATCAAACTTCAGTGAGCTCCTCTGAGCCCTCTTCTCCACTTGGCCTTGACCTTGTTCCACTTGTAAGTCGGCCCACCTAGCCAAGTGTTAGCAAGAATCCTCCTGAGTCGGTTTAGCAAGAAACCCCCACCCTGCCATCTGCCAGATTCCTCAGCGCCCCCTTCCCGCTGCCCTGCTCTGGACCTGGTCCCTCTGGCTTGTCTTGAGCAGGTAGGTCAGTTTATCAAGAACCCCCATCCTGACGTCTCCTTTTAGTCATTTTCCGTCACTGACCCCCTACTGTGCTCACTGCCCATAATCCTGGCAAGCTCTTGTATTTGGAGTCGAGTGGGTCGCTCCACTGCGTTGTGACAGTCTTGACACCTGTTGTGGTCCTGAACACAGTCTTCGTGACCCCTCCTTTAACAAGTGTCACAATAATTGTAGTGTCCGCCGTAGTATGGGGGTGAGACCTGGGGCTACAAACATGTCTGATCCACATAGGACTTGAGAGAACACCTCGACAAATGTCTGCAGCAGTCCCTGTCCCCTCTGGGACATCGTTTGATCAGGAACGGGGACAGCCAGCACTGACATATACTAGGAGACAGTCGTTCAAGGACTTGGACGAGGCCAGGTTTGCTAAACACATTTGACCCCAGTGTCTCCAGAGTAGGAGGGGGCGGTCAGGGTAGGAGTGGCTGTGCTGTGCTTGGCCCTGGTTCTACTCCCTGGTTATCCTTACAAATGAAATAAGGAGGGACCAGCAGTTGGTATAATGGCTATGTCGCAGGACTCCCATGTAGTTGACTGTGGTTCGCGTCCCGGACCCGGTGGCTTAAACTCACGCCGGGCGCGTGTGCGTGCGTGCGTGCGTGCCCAAGATCCTGAGAAGAGAATGGAAGAGAAGGGATTGCAGCGTGGCCATCCCCCCGGGGGGTGATTTCTTGCTTTCTGTCTCTATGTCTCTATTTGTCTTTCTGGCAAGCACACACGCCCTATAGTGAAAACCTCTCCCCCCAAAAATATTAAAAAAAAAAAAGAAATAAGGGGGCCAGCAGGCAGTGTAGTGGTTAAGATCCTGGACTCCCACGTGGCCAACCATGATCCAAGTCCCAGACCCAGTAGCTTGAAACTCATGCTGGGCGCGTGTGCGTGCATGTCCAAAATCCCGAGAGGAGAGTGGAGGAGAAGGGATTGCGGTGTGGCCATCCTCCCTGGGGGGGGATTTCTCTCTTGCTGTCTCTCTGTCTCTCCAGTGAGCACATATGCCCGATAGCAAAAATCTCTTTAAAAAAAATGGAATCAGGCTGACTCTCTGTCTGGAGTCTTTTATCAACACCACTCTCCCTCCCTCCCCGATGTCTTCCTGTGTGTACGTGTCTTCATGAAAAGGCGAAGCCTTGCGATCTGCACTTTGGCGTAAGATGCTAAAGGCAACGTGTGAGTTTGTTAGAAAGACCGAGACGGTTACTGAGCAAGAAGCCAGAGTGACGCTGTGTCTTTCCCGGTTCTCATTCAGGGTTGTGGGTGCAGAGAACAGGAGCGCACACTGGGTCTGAAATGTCTCTCTCTATGTTGGTGTAGAGATAAAGGAGGTGAGAGATCTTCGTTGGCTGAGAGATAAGAGAAAGCTAAAGCCAAAGGGAAGCTCTTCAAAGTCTCAGGGCCTCTTTTCTTTTGCCGGCTTATTTCCTGAGAAGCGGAGCCTGGTGCCTGTTCTGTCCGAGGGGCTTTGGTATTGAATGAAGCTTTGTGTTCTGGGCGGAAAGCTCTGGATCCTGTGGCTTACCTGCTCGTCTGATCTCTCTCTTCTCTCTCTCTCTTAAAGCCAGACGTACCCAGAGCAGGTCCAGTGTGGCTGGCAGTCATTCAGCAGGTGGTTCCAGTTGCTCTGCCTAAATTCTCCCGGCGTGGCGTTGTCCTTGGCGGTGCTGCTCCGGACCACGTCTGGACAGTGCTCATCAAGTCGGTGCAGCCGCAGGAGGGCCTGGAACTTACCTCTGCGTTCTCCTTCATTCTCTACAGAGCTTTTAGTTTTTTTTCCCTTTTCTTCTGGAAATCTTCTTTCATTTTGGTGGTTACAAGTCACCGAACAGCCCCTGCTACAGCCCGTAGGTCTTGGATTGTACTCGGGTGGCATGTTCGCATACGTGGACCTCATGGTCGCTATCAGGCCGTTCTTACAGGTTGTTAAGGATGTAATTGCCAACATAAAGGCTGTCCAGTGACAAGGGGAAACTAAATTTGTGCCGCGACAGGAGGGGCGCACACAAAGATTTCAAATTAACGACATGGGGGACTTCATGGCTACTCTGTATTTTTCTAGGTTGCCAAAGCACCATTCTGATGTACTAACAACTCAGTTAAAAGAAGGTGAGCAGGGGCGAGTGGGTGGCGTGGTGGTTAAGGTGCTGGACTCCCACGTGACTGATCACAGTTTGAGTCCCGGACCTGGGGGCTTGCATTCTCACTTTCTCTTTCTTTCTCTCTCTGGTCAAATTAAAAAATAATTGCAATAACAAAAGTAAATCAATAAATAATTATTTTTTAAAAAGAGGGTGGCACCAGCAATTGGCGTGATGGCTGTGTTGCTGGACTCCCATGTAGTCAACCACAGTTCGAGTCCCGGACCCAGTGGCTTAAACTCACGCTGGGCACGTGTGCGTGCATGCCCAGGATCCCAAGAGGAGAATGGAGGAGAAGGGATTGCGGCGTGGCCATCCCCCCTGGGGTGTGATTTCTCGCTTTCTGTCTCTGTCTCTCTCTGTCTTTCTGGGGAGCACATGCATCCTATAGCAAAAAAATCCTTTCCAAAGGGGAAAAAAAAAAGCAAGTGTCTCTGAAGTATTAGGTGGAGTCTACAAATTTCCTGTTTGTTATTATGTTAGTAGATAGAAAAAGCTCTTTTTTATTTTTAACCTGAACTGAATGGAGATGAGTACACATTCCAATGTACCCTGAGTAACACTGGATCATCTAAGTTGAAGAGTACTGACCTTGGAGACAGACTACCCAGGCTCGAATCCTGGCTCAGTCCCATGCCACTGAGGGTAAGTTACTGAGCCCCCCTGAGCCTCAATTTCCTGAGCTGTAAGTGGGGCAAGTAGAGGTCTGCCTACCGAACAGCGCTGCTGTGAGGCCCACGCTCCTTCATGTGGAAAGAATGAAAAATGGCGGCCATCACCTTGTGACTGCTGTGGACGCCTTAGTTATTACTCCTAGTATTTGCTGTGGTCTTGGAGTTAAAGACTAATCTAGCCAGAGATATTTTTAGGGTATTCAAGGAAATATGTTCAGAAATTTCCAGAAAGAAAAATTCAAGCTTCATGATTTGAAATAAATGATTTAGATAAAGATGATGACATTCTCGGGACCAGCAGTTAGTTAGCGTAATGGCTATGTCGCTGGACTCCCATGTGGCCGACCGTGGTTCGAGTCCCAGATCCAGTGGCTTAAACTCACCCCGGGGGCGTATATGTGTGTGTGCCCAAGATCCCGAGAAGAGAATGGAGGAGAAGGGATTGTGGCATGGCCATCCACCCTGGGGGGGTGATTTCTCGCTTTCTGTCTCTCTGTCTCTCTCTGTCTCTCTGGCGAGCGCACACGCCCTACAGCAAAAACCTCTCCAAAAAAAGAAAAAAAAAAAGATGATGATGTTCTCAGGGATGTTAAATTATATGACCTATTTCCTTTTTAATTGCCAGAGAGACAGAGAGATAGAGCGAGAGAAAGAATGGGGGATGGTCATGCTGCAACCCCTTCTCCTTCATTGGTCCATCCAGTCAGGATTTGGGGCACACATGACCACACGCCCACAGGCCCGGCATGTTTTTCAAGCAGCTGGAGCCAGGACTGCAACCATGATTGTCCATATGGGATTCAGCTCCCTTAAGTACTAGGCTACAGGGATGGCCCTCAATTACACTTTTATTGAATAGTTTACTCAGCGGCAACTCACCAACACATTCCTTTACATTTCAAGTGTTTCAGCTCACAAAAAATTGCCCAGGCACTGGAAGGTTGCTGCCAGTGCCCGGATGTCTACTGGGGATGTTGGTTACAATGGCAGATGGTTAAATTCAAGTGTCACCGTGTAAATACTGATTTTCTGAAGAGCAAAAGGATGATGTTCCCGGGGCCAGTCGGTGGTGTGGTGGTAAAGGGGGGCTGGATTTCCACATGACCAACTATGGTTCAAGTCCTGGACCTGATGCCTGTGTGTGCGTGCTCAAAATCCCAAGAGGAGAATGGAGGAGAAGGGACTGTGGCATGGCCTTCCCCCCGGGGGGTAATTTTTCACTTTCCCTCTCTCTCACTCTGTGTCTCTATAGCAAGCACAGTGACAAAAATATAAAAAAGGAAAGAAAAAACCAATCTGACAAGTAACATTTAACCGAACAATAAGGGAAAAAAAAGAGTGAAGCTCTCTATGGGGATGGGTTTATGCATGGATAGTAAAATGTGCAGGTTTTGAATACAGTGATCTTACCAGTAATCAGGGCAATAATAAACACCCATATTTAATTTTTTAAAAAGTAAAATAAACTAGCTTTATATGGAAGGGGCAATTCTCCATCATTTCATTTAGTAGACAAAGTTCAGAAGATTAGACATTCTTAATAAGTCTACTTATGCTATTTATAGTTGCGCAGGAATACTTCCAATTGCAACCCGCTTTTCTAAAATAGAAAAGGAAATTCCTAAATCTTTATCATTATGTTTATCCTCAACATAGGCTACATGTTTTTATATGTGTGTGTGTGTGTGTGTGTGTGTGTGTTTTTGAGAGGTTTTCGCTATAGGGCATGTGCGCTCGCCAGACAGAGACATAGAGACAGAAAGCGAGAAATCACCCCCCAGGGGGATGGTCGCACCGCAGTCCCTTCTCCTCCATTCTCCTCTCGGGATCTTGGGCACGCACACACACGCGCCCGGCGTGAATTCTAAGCCACCGAGTCTGGGACGCGAACCGCGGTCGACTACGTGGGAATCCAGCGACATAGCCATTACACTAACTGCTGGTTCCCTATATGTGTGTTTATAATCAAGGGCACCTGTGTTAAATATGTGTATGTGTATCTATAGGAGAAGGTAATTATGGTAGGAAACAAATTAAAGAAAGGCAGTACAGATTTCTTTTTCTTAAATGAAAATACAATGCCTTGCTCTGGAATTTTTTTTTTTTCTTTTTAAGCACACCAGAAAAGCTGCCAGTTGATTTTTTTAAAGGATGAAGCAGATGCTCTGTTGATCCTTGATATGGTTATTTATATGGCTGGTTTTCTACATGAAAGGGAAAAGTTTGATTAATCACCATTAACGGTGACATCTCCCAGGGGTAATGAATTTTTTGTGTGTATCTCTTCCCCTCGCCCCGCCTTTGGATAAATTGTTAGCTATGTAAATAAACTCCAGTAAAGCAGTCTGCCAGAGCACTGAGTGGAAAATAGATGCACCTTCTGCAAAAGCATAGGATGGCAGTGTTGTCTAGTTCTGGTGCTCAGAGCTGCACGGTCCTGCCACTGTCCACAGGATCTGCATCTTTTTTTATTTTTGATTGTCAGAGGGTGCATGTGCTTGCCAGAGAGATACAGGGAGACAGAGAGAGGGAAAGGGAGAAACTACTCCGATGGGGTGTGGTCATGCCACGATCTCTTCTCCAACCCGCTAGGATTGGAGCATGCATACACACATGCCCACCATGTTTTTTTTTAAGCCACCAGGGCTGGGATTTGAACCACACAGTCAGCCATGTGGGATCCAGTTCCCTTAACCTCTCAGCCATGGAGCTGACCGAGGATCTGAATCTTTAGGTCGTTTTTCTGGGAGTTCGTGTTGGGTCCTTGTAGTGTCTGTACACGGGGAGGTGGCTACCTAAGCTTGGAGCTGTGGTCTCTCACGCTAATACCAATGTGTGTATGAAGCCAGTCCAGATAAAACCTTGGATTGCTTTGATGTGATAATTCCTGCACGTAACCATGCAGTCTGGTGTCTTTGTTGCTGTCCATTAAACAAGTGCTTCTTAAATTGGGATAACAGTGCAATTTGATGTGCTTCGGCACTTTTTTTTTTGGCTCATTCAGTTTTTTAATGCGATAGCCTGGGTAGGTGCCAGTCATGATAAAGTAAGTTTAAATGGCTTGTCCAAGGCCGTGAAATGGTGTGAGATGAAACAGAATCTCAAACCCAGGCCTCTGAGCCCAAGTTTATTGCCTGTTCCTTTTTTTTTTTTTTTTTGGAGAGATTTTCACTGTAGGGCGCGTGCGCTCACCAGACAGAGAGAGACATAGAGACAGAAAGCGAGAAATCACCCCCCAGGGGGGATGGTCACGCCGCAATCCCTTCTCCTCCATTCTCCTCTTG
>NW_006160034.1:921315-924631 GCF_000334495.1 Tupaia belangeri chinensis
ATCCTTTCTCCTCCATTCTCCTCCTGGGATTCTGGGCACACATGCACATGTGTCTGGCTATTTTTTAAGCTGCTGAGTCTGGGATTTGAACCACAAAGTTGGTCATGTGGGATCCAGCTTCTTAGCCACCGTGCCACCTGCTGGCCCATGTTGGGGGATTTTTGTATCTATGTTCTTAAGAGACATTGCTCTGGCGTTTTACTTTTTCATAACGTCTTTGAGTAACGTCTTTGAGTTTTGGTATTAGAGTATGCTGGCTTCGTAGATCAAAATGGGGTTTTCCCTCTGCTTCAGTTTTCGGGAAGAGACTGTAGAGAACTGGAGTAATTTCCTTCTTTAGTGTCCAGTAAAATTCACCAGTGAGCCCGTCTGGGCCTGGTGCTTTCAGTTTTTGTTTTTGTTTTTGTTTTTGTTTGGGGGGGGGGAGAGGTTTTTGCTACAGGACGCGTGCACTCGCCAGACAGACAGAGAGAGACAGAGAGACAGAAAGCAAGAAATCACCCCCCAGGGGGGATGGTCACGCCGCAATCCCTTCTCCTCCATTCTCCTCTCGGGATCTTGGGCACGCACATGCACACGCGCCCGGCGTGAGTTTAAGCCACTGGGTCCGGGACTCGAACTGTGGTCGACTACATGGGAGTCCAGCGACATAGCCATTACGCTAACTGCTGGTCCCCCTGTGCTTTCCGTTTCTGAAGGTTGTTAATTATTGATTCAATTCCTTTCCTGTGTATGGGCCTATTTAGACGATCTGTCGCTCCTCATTGGAATTTTCCCTCAAGGAATCCATCAAGTAGGTTGTCAAGTGTGGACGTAGAATTGTTCGCTGCGTGCCTTTATTATCCTCCCCGTCTCCAAGGGACCAGTCATGATGGCCCAGCTCTTATTTCTACTGTTAAGAATTTGTGTTTTCTATCTTTTTTTCATAGTGAACCTGGCTAAAAGACGATCAGTTTTATAGATCTTTTCTAAGACTCACCCTTCGGTTTAGCTGATTTTCTCTATTAATTTCCCGCTTTCAGTTTTATTGATTTATGCCGCAATTTTGTTATTATTTTCTTCTGCGTACGTTGGATTTAATCTGCTCTTCTTTTTTCTACTTTTCCTAAGGTAGGAACTTAGATGATTGATTTTGGATATTTTTTTCTTTCCTAATATATGCTCTCAGTGCTGCATCTTTCCTTCTGAGCACTACTTTTATAAAAAAAAGTTTTTAAACATTTTAAAAGAATTTTGACAAAGGGCATGTGTACTCACTGGAGAGAGAGAGAGAGAGAGAGAGAGAGAGAGAGAGAGAGAGAGAGAGAGAGAGAACGAAAGAGAAAAGACGATCTGTCGCTCCTCATTGGAATTTTCCCTCAAGGAATCCATCAAGTAGGTTGTCAAGTGTGGACGTAGAATTGTTCGCTGCGTGCCTTTATTATCCTCCCCGTCTCCAAGGGACCAGTCATGATGGCCCAGCTCTTATTTCTACTGTTAAGAATTTGTGTTTTCTATCTTTTTTTCATAGTGAACCTGGCTAAAAGACGATCAGTTTTATAGATCTTTTCTAAGACTCACCCTTCGGTTTAGCTGATTTTCTCTATTAATTTCCCGCTTTCAGTTTTATTGATTTATGCCGCAATTTTGTTATTATTTTCTTCTGCGTACTTTGGATTTAATCTGCTCTTCTTTTTTCTACTTTTCCTAAGGTAGGAACTTAGATGATTGATTTTGGATATTTTTTTCTTTCCTAATATATGCTCTCAGTGCTGCATCTTTCCTTCTGAGCACTACTTTTATAAAAAAAAGTTTTTAAACATTTTAAAAGAATTTTGACAAAGGGCATGTGTACTCACTGGAGAGAGAGAGAGAGAGAGAGAGAGAGAGAGAGAGAAAGCACCCCCCGGGAGGATGGTCATGCCAATCTCTTCTTTTTCATTCTCCTCTCAGGATTTTGGGCATGCATGCACATGCGCCTGGTGTGTTTTTCAGGCCACGGGGTCTGGGACTCGAATCGCATGGTGGCCCTGTGGGATCCAGCCCCCTTAACCTCCACTCCCCCAGCGGGCCCCCAAGCACTACTTTGACAGAATCCCATCTCACACACTTTTGCTAAGTTGTACTTTCATTGTTTAGTTCAAAAATCTTTAAAATTTCTTTTGAGCTTTCTTGTTCGACCCACGCATTATTTAGAAGCATGTTGCTTAATCTCACCGTGGGCTTTTTTGATTGGTGAGCACAGTTGTACAGGTTCCAAATATGACTAGACAGGACCCTTCCTCCTACTGACAGGAACGGCACCCGTCAGGCCCCTAACGGTGAAGGAGGATGGACAAGGAAAAAGGAACAAAGAAATGGGCATTGCAGTATTCTCTCATTGTCTGGTTAGCTTCGCTTATTTTCAAAATGGATCTGAAGCCGACAGTAAAACACCTGTGTAACTGAACCGTTATTACAGGGATAAAAGTGTATGAGAAAAAGGAGAAAGCAGGTGTATCAGAAGGCGCATCCCGGCAACCCGTCAGGTATTAGTCATTTCTCCTGGCCTAAGAAAGGAACAGAGGGTAGATGATGTTAGATCCAAGTTTCTGTAAGTGCTGCAATTTCCTATCATCAGTTGAAAAATGAGACCAGGGAACCAGCAGTTAGCGTGATGGCTATGTCGCTGGACTCCCACGTAGTCGACCGTGGTTCACGTCCCGGACCCGGTGGCTTAAAACTCACGCCGGGCACGTGTCATGCGTGCCCAAGATCCCAAGAGGAGAATGGAGGAGAAGGGATTGCAGCGTGGCCATTCCCCCTGGGGGGTGATTTCTCGCTTTCTGTCTGTATGTCTCTCTCTGTCTGGTGAGCGCACGCGCTCTATAGTGAAAAACCTATCAAAAAAAAAAAGTAGATTCAGTACTCAAAAAAAAAAAAAAAAAAGAGACCAGCAGGTGGATGGTAGTTAAAGCAGCTGGATCCCACATGGCTGACTGTGAGGTTCAAGTCCCGGATCCAGCGACTTGAAAAACACACCATACATATACACGTGCATGCCCAAAATTCCGAGAGGAGACTGGAGGAGAAGGCATTGTGGCATGGTCATGGCCATCCCCCTAGGGGGTGATTTCTCACTTTCTCTCTCTCTTTCTCTCTCTCTCTCTCTCTCTGTCCTGTCTCTGGTAAGTGCATGTGCCTTATAGCAGAAAACAAAGAAACAAATGAAATTTTAAAATGAGCTGCTAGTTTGCAGGGAAAGTTAAAGAGCTTATCTTACCTAAAAGGTGGGTGGCCTCGCCGTTGCACAGACGTAAGCTGCAGCTGTATCTGCAGACAGGTTGAGTACTTTCCC
>NW_006160034.1:924662-925860 GCF_000334495.1 Tupaia belangeri chinensis
CACTGCTTACATGACACTCTTTTACATTTTCCTATTATTTATATCCCATCTTGTCCTCCATGAAAAGATTGAGGTGGTTAATAGCCATGTAGGATAAAAAAGGAAGATAAAACTGTGGGTGAAAGTCAGGCAATGCAGTAAGCTCCAGCCCGTGGAAATGCTGTCACCGTCTGCCGTGTTCCTGGGTGAGACCGTAGATTCATCTCCGCGCCTCGCAGAAACAGCTGGATCCGTTGAGGGGGGACGGGTCTCCAGTTGAAACCTCCCCTTGATCTAAGAGCAGGTATTGTGAGGGGGCTGAGCCTCTTTGAGGCTGCAGTTAGATTCTGGCTTATGGGGTTTGCAAACCTCCCCTCCCAGGATTCAAGGGCCCTCACTCCGTCTCCTGCCCCCAGTGCCCCTTGGTTCTATTTACAGTTTCGGTCTCTTTCTTTTCCTCTTAGTTCAAATACTTGAAAAGGAAGTAGTTAGATTCAGTGAATTCTTTTCTAGGTAGGCCCCACACGTCAGTTTGCTGGCCATCCTGTAGAAGTCTTCCCCAGTGGTTAGATGTCCATCCTTGCTAGGCACTGTTTTTGTGGTGGTTAAATAGGTCTACAAACTAGCTACCCACTCTAGGGAGTGGTGGAAGGGGTGTGAGTGGAGTCCCTTCCCTCCTAAAAACCCAGAAACCTCTAGTGTAGTTATTTATAAATCACACGGTGTCTTTAACATTTAAAAACACACTGGGCTAGTCCCATGGCCTCGTGATTAGGGAGTAGATCCCATATGGCTGACTATGGTTCGAATCCTGACTTGGTGGCTTTGAAAAACTAATTCCGATGCCTATGCATGTGTGCCACAAAATCTCAATAGGATGGAGAAATGGAGGAGGAGGGATTGCACTGTGACCATACTCTATTGGGGTATGCTTTCTCCCTCTCCCTTTCTCTCCGGTCAGTACACATGCCTTCTGGCAATTAAAAAACAAGGCAAATAAAGACTTTAAAATGTAGGGACCAGCAGTTAGTGTAATGGCTATGTCTCTGGACTCCCACGTAGTCGACCACGGTTCGAGTCCCGGACCCGGTGGCTTAAACTCACACTGGGCGTGTGTGCGTGCCCAAGATCCTGAGAGGAGAATGGAGGAGAAGGGATTGCAGCGTGGCCATCCCCCCTTGGGGGTGATTTCTCACTTTCTGTGTCTCTTTCTATCTTC
>NW_006160034.1:925885-935665 GCF_000334495.1 Tupaia belangeri chinensis
CTCCAAAAAAAAAAAAAGAAAAAAAACCTTAAAGATGTACTGGTCATCAAGAAGCCTTTTACTGAATTGAAGTCAGAGAGAGAGATGCTTCTTCTGGGGCCTTGTGAAGAGGGTGGCCGGAAAGACTGCCTTCTCTCAGCGACGTCCCCGCGACAGCTGCAGTAATGATTTTTCTACAGCCGCTACTTATCATGTCCCTTAGTTCGAGCCGAGTACATAAGTCAGAGTACAGTTAGGAGAAAGAGACAGTCCTTCCAAGATAGAAAGCAGCGAGGTGGCAGTGTGGCGCTCTGATGCTTAGAACTGATTTAGAGACACAATTTAAGTTACAGTAGAAGTTTTCCTCTCTCTTTTAATGGAGGTAAAATCCATGCAACCTACAATGAACAATTTAAAACTGTTCAATGTCCAGTCTGCTTTTAATACTTTAAAGGGAGGTTTTGACTTCCTGTAGGATAGCCTTCATCTCTAACCGGTCCATTCGATTCTTTTTTAAAGTGTGTAATTCCTCTTTTAGATCTTGCAAGAATTTCCTCACCTCCTGGAACTCGTCAGCTCCTTTCTCCATTCTCTTCTGGAGTTCGTTGTCTCTTCTCTTCCATCTCTGCTAGCTTTGTCATTACAAATTTTCTAAAATCCTTATCGGACATTTCCATGAGTTTCATTGTACTGTCTGAGGATGAAAAGTTGTTATTCTTTTCCCTTGGAGGAGAGGTATTGTTTTGCTTTCCCATATTTCTTTTCTTTTTTTCTGTTTCTTGAGATCCCGTGGTGGTCTCTAGTCATCTGATGGATGGTGCGTTCCTTCTTAATTCTTGAAGTTCAATCTGAGCGTTCAGAGGCCAGCAGGAGGAGGTGGTCTGCAATCTCTCTTCTGTTCCATTCTCACTCTTTGTGCATCAGATTCAGGGTGAAGAGAGGAATATCCTGACCCTAATCATAGTCAGATGTTTGGAAACTGTTCACTTGGACCTGTCTAGACACTTAGTGCGTAGAGGCTGATAAGAAAATGAATAAAGATAAAGAAAAAAGGAAAAGAATTAAGAAGAGGAAAGAAGAAAAAATAAAATGAAAAAGGAGAAAGGAAAAGAGAGGATTCAAAAAACCATAAGATTATAGTTTTAAAAAGCAAAAACGAAAACTGTGCTGGTGCCTTCCCTAAATGAAGTGAGGAAAGGCACCAATGAACACAATAAAGGAGCGGCTTGAGAGCCCGGAGAATACTTTACCTTAAAAACATTTTTAAAAATCGGGACCAGCAGTTAGTGTAATGGCTATGTTGTTGGACTCCCACGTAGTCAACTGCGGTTCACGTCCCGGACCCGGTGGCTTAAAACTCATGCTGGGTGTGTGTGTGTGTGAGTGCCCAAGATCCCGAGAGGAGAATGGAGGAGAAGGGATTGCAGCCTGGCCATCCCCTCTGGGGGGTGATTTCTCGCTTTCTGTCTCTCTGTCTGTCTGGTGAGTGCACGCGCCCTTATAGCAAAAACCTTTAAAAAAAAAAATCAAAAGAATAAATAAAAAAAAAATTAAAAGTCACAGGGAGACCCAGCGAGACAGAGAAAGACAGACGAAAATGGAGAGAGACACACAGAGCTATCCCTACCCACTAGAAATGAGTCTGGAGGCGGAAGTCTCAGCAGAAAATCTTCATTTTTGGTCAAGGAAACCAATACTTCACAGCTGAAATGTGGTCTCCATCCCAGGATCAGAATGGAACTTCTTTAATGTGATAAAGAACATTTGTGGAAAAACCCACATTTAACTCAATGTTGAAAGAATGAAAACTTTCCCCCCTAAAGTCAGGAGCAAGACAAAAATGTTTGCTTTCGGCATTGCTATTCAATATTTTATTGAAAGTCTTACCCAGACGGGTCAGGCAAGTAAGGGAAATAAACGGCATCAACATTGGAAAGGAAGAAGCAACGCTATCTTTATTTGCAAATAATATAATTCTACATCGACATATAGTTTTATTGTTTTGCACATGGAAAAGAATAGAGTTGGATCCTTATAAAAATTTACTCCAAGTGGATTAGTAATTCCTAAATATATTAGCTAAAACTGTTAGAAGAAAACATAGAAGTAAATCTCGATGATTTTGGTTTGTCAATGGAGTCTTAAAATAGGTTCTTTAAAAAGCATGAGCCACAAAAGGAAAAAAAAATTGGACTTTATAAAAATAAAAAAGTTAAAAATGATTTCCTTAGTTCTTCTATGAGAGAGACAGGGAAACGGACACCCTAATGGAATCTCCATGCCATGACCACCTGGCTGAGACCTCTGCTCTCAGCCAGCCTGGATCCTAGGCACGTGGGTCCCATTGTTGGGTCCCATTGTGTTATAACTGTACCACTACCTGGCCCCCAGATTAACACCTTTGTCCGCCAAAACACATTATCAATAAAGTGAAAAGATAACCTGTAGAATTGGAGAAAATATTTGCCAATTATATATCTGATATTGAGGTTTCCTTACTTGACCTCTACTTCACTAAATTTGGTGATTAATCCAGCTCCCCATTTTCTCTGCGAAGCACGGTCACTGTGTTCCATGGCATACGGTACGTTAGTAGCAGCTGGTGCTTAAGTAGACCTATGCATTTGTGCTTTCTCCAGTTGAATTTTGTGTTTACCAGCAGGATGTATCTGTGCACGTTTTACTTAGCATAGTCATTGGATAACTTAACTGAATGTTATACAAACCAATTAAATATGAGAACAAAGAAGATATCTCTCAGAAAATAGACTCTAATACTTTGGAACAACTTGATTAGAATTTATCAATAAAAAAATTGCTTTTGAATTGGGTGTGACACAGCTGTAACCTATCGTATTTTGAAAACAATTTAAAACACTATGTAAAGATTCTATATTCAGATTGGTTAGCAAGTGTCTTTACAAACCTACATTTAAATTATTACTCTACATACCAACTCTGGAAAAATGGGGGTGTTTTGTGCCAGAAAGAAGATATGTAATACTAATCAACACAATCTAGTACAGAAAATAACTAAGTTTTACTTTAAAAAGATAGGTTAATGGGACCAGCAGTTGGCGTAATGGCTATGTTGCTGGACTCCCATGTAGTCAACCGTAGTTCGAGTCCCGGACCTGGTGGCTTAAATTCACACTGGGCGTGTGTACATGCGTGTCCAATATCCCGAGAGGAGAATGGAGGAGAAGGGATTGTGGTGTGGCCATCCCCCCTGGGGGGTATTTCTCGCCTTTTGTCTCTCTGTCTTTCTGGCAAGCACACATATCCTATAGCAAAAACCTCTCTAAAAAAAGATTGGTTAATGAATGTATATTAATATATTTAAATGATAATAAGGCTATATATGTGTGTGTGTATGTATGTGTATATAAAGTTTGTCTTCGTTTTCTCTTTTCAATTTGCAATAGAGAGCGTGTGGTTGTTTCCAGAAAAAAGGGAAAGAGAGAGAAGAGAAAGTAAGAAAACTTCCCCCAGGGAGGATGCCATGTGGCAGACCCTTCTTCTCCATTCTCCTCTCAGGATTTTAGGCACACATGCACACGTGTGCTGCTGCATCAGGACTCAAACCATAGAGCTGGCCATGTGAGATCCAGCTGTTCCGGCCTCCATACCACCTGCTGGCCTAAGATTTATATAACTTTTTTCTTTTTTTGCTATAGGGCTCGTGCGCTCGCCAGACAAACAGAGAGAGACAGAGAGACAGAAAGCGAGAAATCACCCTCCAGGGGGGATGGACATGCAATCCCTTCTCCTCCATTCTCCTCTCGGGATCTTGGGCACGCACGCACACACGCCCGGTATGAATTTCAAGCCACCGGGTCCGGGACGCGAACCGCTGTCTACACGGGAGTCCAGCGACATAGCCATTATGCTAATTGCTGGTCCCTTTATATAACTTTTTAATGAGTCCCTTGATTAGTCAACTTTTTTAAAAAAAGATGATTTCTTTCATTTGAGAGTAGGATTGAGAAGGAGTGCAAGCGAGCATGCCCTACAGGATCTTGGTGCCACGGCCCACCCCCAGTACTCAGTCAGCCCCAGATAACGGGCAGGCATGTGCCTGGCATACTCAGAGAGGGGTCTGGACCTAAGCAGCGCATCGTCCCATGGGACTGCCTCGCAGACCATCATGTTTTACTGCTACCGCCCCCTGGCCGCATTTGTTTTTGATGAGAGAGTCACATGGTTCCAGCATTGCAGGGAGCTCATGCGACCATTGTGCATTGTGCTCCTGGGCCCCCTTGGTCAGCTTTTAAATTAATAGTTAACTGTCCAGTTTGGTCACTCTGGGTAAAGGGGATCTTATTTTATCTTTTGCTCCAAAGAATAACAGAACACTTTAATTCAATTTCACTGCAAAGAGTTTTGCTTTCTCTTGTTTTAGTTCATCTTTTTCGTTGCTATAACTGAATACCACAGACTGGGTAATTTGTCAACAGCAGAGATCAGGGCTGTATGGGGACACAGCAGGAAAATGTGCCCGAGGAGGCAATCCCACATGGGAAGGCTTCTGGTTCAAGTCTGGAGACCTTCTTGAGCACTCTGGACACGTGTTTTCCCATGATCTGGGGCTGGCTGTAGGCCAGGGGTGGATCACAGTGTCAAGACCCTTTTTAGGGCTGCTCTTTCTCTCTTTCTTGCTTACTCATGGAAGAAATAAATAAACAAACATTGAAAATCAGAGTGAAGGTTTATTTAACCTCTAGCTCCTGAGGGCCAAGGTGGAGAGGCCATATCTGGTGAGGGCCCTCTTGCTGTGGGGACACTGCAGAGACCCATGGTGGTGCAGGGCATCACCTGCAAGAGGGCAGAGTATGTATCCTGCTCTCTCTGTCTCTCTGTCTCTGTCTCTCCTTATAAAGCCGCCAGCATTCACTGTGATGACCTCATCTATTGGGTCATTGGGAAGTCATGATGCAGTTTTGCATAGAAAAACAGGTCATACCTCTTCCAATGACTCGTAACACGAATTGCCCCCTAAAGACTCCACCTCTTTTTTTCTTTTTTTCTTTTTTTGGACAGGTTTTTGCTATAGTGCGCGTGCGCTCACCAGACAGACAGAGAGAGTCATAGAGACAGAAAGCGAGAAATCACCCCCCAGGGGGGGACGGCCACGCCGCAAGCCCTTCTCCTCCATTCTCCTCTCGGGATCTTGGGCACGCACGCACACGCGCCCGGCGTGAGTTTTAAGCCACCGGGTCCAGGACGTGAACCACGGTCGACTACGTGGGAATCCAGCAACGTAGCCATTACACTAACTGCTTGTTCCCAAGGTTATTTTCTTTTTGTGAGCAGTCAGAGTTCAGTTATTCAACACGGGTGGTCGAGAATATATCCACATGCTTCACAGCGGTCAGCTGAGCGAGCGGCAGGTAGCTGTCCCCTCCTGAAAACTTTTACCAAGCCTAGCCATTATACGTGAGTAGAAGGCCACCTCACCTTGGCTTGGAGGGGCCAGCGCGAGGCTGGAGTAGGTAATGCTTCTGACTGCAGCGTTCCCTCTCACCGCTTTTTGGTTACATTGGGCTGTTCGAGAAAGTCATGATGCATGTTTTTTTTTGCATAGAAAAATGCAAAACTAGTAGCCCCTTCCATCTGGGGTCGCCTCTTCCACTTCAGTGGTTTTGGTAAGAATGATAATCATATTGATGTGTCAACTTCCCATCCTCTACTCCCCCTTGCTAGCCACCACAGTGAGCATGTGACCCAGGCCTGGCCAATCAGAGCTCCCCGTCTTCTAGGCTAGAGTGACCTGTGGGGGACAAGCACCTGCTCTAATCAGCTAATGAGCATGTCCCCAGGATACTGGGACACAGCAGCAGGGGAGACGTCTGCCCTGTTAGGATGGAAGTGCAGGGCATTCACTGGCTGGAGCTGATTTCTCGGGTCACACCGAGAACAGGATGGAACACCAGAGAAGGCGGCCCTGAGACGAGGACACACGGAGGGAAGTAGAGACGGGGAAGCCTGCTGGTGACAAGGCTCCACAGGTTTCTCGACCGTGTGTCCTGATTCCAGCTTCCCTGTTCTGAGCTGTCCAAACTCTGTCCCCAGCTGGAGGAACTCACAGAGTCCCTGCTTTGCTCACACAGTTTCAAGGTGGCTTCTGTCACTACAACTGACACATCTCAGTAATACAGAAGGATGTATCTGAGGACAGAGTTGTGATTTTTTTTTCCCTAGAATATTCACTTTAATTCCGGGTTAATGAGCCTCTGAGGCCCAGTGTCCCACGCTGAAAGGCACACTCATGTGAAGTCCAACCTGAATTTTTCAAATCTGGTATTACCAATTGCCCATTAAGTGGAGTTGGTTGGCAGTTGACGTAAACACCCTAGTTTGCTCTTGATAAGTGCTTTTAGATAACTGAGTTGCAAAAGTTTTTCCTGAGAGGTGCTAGTCAAGCTCAATGTAGAAAGATATACTAGTGGTCTTCAACAAGTTCATGGAAAATGCATATTATGAAAAACTCATGCATGGATTAAATTTTTTTTTTTTCGGCATTAAAATAAACTCATACTTAAAAAGTTTATGGAGAGGACAGCAGATGGACCCCCACATGGCCAACTGTGGTTTGAGTCCCGGACCCAGTGGCTTGAAAATTATATTGGACAGGTGTGTGTGTGTCCAAGATCCGGAGGAGAAGGGATTGCGGCGTGGTCATCCCCCCCAGGCGGTGATTTCTCGCTTTTTATCTCTCTGTCTCTCTGTCTCTCTCTGTCTTTCTGGTGAGCACACGTGCCCCATAGCAAAAACCTCTCCAAAAAAAAGAAAAAAGGAAAAAGAGAGAGAGAGGGATAGCATCCCCAACAGGGTCCCGACAACGTGAATCTCCCCCAGCTTCAACCAGCCCCAGATCTGGGGGGCACGTGCCTGGCGTACTTGGAGGGCTCCAGCTGCAAACCCGGATGCTCCCACGTGGGTCAGCCTCACAGAGCCTTGTTCTTTACAGTCCTGCCACCCTTTGGTCCCCTACATTTGAATGTCAATTCCGTTTTTAGCAAACTTTTTAAGCTTCCTTGGCTACTTCAAAAAATATTTACGGAGAATCACCAGATTAAATGGAATAGTTCTCGAACAACTGATTTTGATTTACTGCTGGGGAAGCTCGTTTAGTAAAAGTGTAGCCATATAACCAGAGGGCAGGGCATTCTGTACCCCAGACCCTTGCCCAGGGGCCATTCCGATCGCTATGCATTCAGAGCTCATCTGAGCGGAATTCTAACTCGTCAGGACAGGGACTGGAACCGAATTGACGGAGGGTCGGAGGAGAAGGGGGTTTTGAGGTTAGGCTCTGCCCGAAGGCGGTCTGTGTGAAAGGGCACATCTGGGGGTGTCACAACCAAACAGAGCTCTGCAACAAGCAGCACAGCCAGCTAACGGGCGAGGCCAAGCACCCAACTCAGCCGAACCTGGGGGGCGTAAGCATGCCAGAAGAATCTAGCATTTGTCCATCTGTGGATTTCAGTAGAGTTTTCATTTTTACTCATTTCCTCAAAGACAAATCAGGGGCCAAGGCGGAGAAGCGGAATGGGCACAGTCCAATTTCAGAGCAAGAATAAGAAGTTAATGTAGCAAACCAAATGTGTCAGCGGAGTAGTCATTTAAATTCTTTTTTTTTTTTTTTGAGTTTTTGCTATAGGGCGTGTGCGCTCGCCAGAAAGAGAGAGAGAGAGAGACAGAGAGACAGAAAGCGAGAAATCACCCCCCAGGGGGATGGCCACACCACACAATCCCTTCTCCTCCGTTCTCCTCTCGGGATCTTGGGCACGCACGCACACGTGCCCGGAATGAGTTTAAGCCACCGGGTCTGGGACTCGAACCATGGTCGACTACATGGGAGTCCCGCGACATAGCCATTACTCCAACTGCTGGTCCCGACATTCAAATTCTTCAACTGTATGGGAAATGCGGGCAGACACCAACCACATACCGACTGCGTGGAGACAGGACACGGCACCACCCACGCTCCCTGGCGTGCACCCAGCCGCGTGTTCTTAGCTGTCCTAGCATGTTGTGCACCGGCAGCAAAACTGTGTTCATTCAAGGGCACGAGTGAGAAACCGAGTGGCCACGAACAAAATTCTTCTTCTGGACTCAAAGGCTGACTAATTGGAGGTCTCTAAAAATATAAACCCGTTTGATAATTTCCTGATTTCTAGACCATCTGCAAACCAATTTGATCCGCCTAGGCTTAGATATTGAAAGAAGCAGGAGATCGGCCTGAAAAGACTTTTTCTATAAAGTAGGGCAGATTATTCTACACCCCAGAGACGGAGAGCCTGCCAGGAGCCGGTCAGCGCTTTTCATTTAAAGGTGTTTTGCCATATGCTTTCTCAGAAAGCTGAAGACCAGGTCTCGGAGTCTGTGGCATACGCATTAATAAATCATACTGTTGAAGGAGGGCAGGCATTATCTGTTCTGAGGGGGAGACTTCGAATGGAGTTGTGGGAAATGGGGAGAAGAAACTGACCTGGGGGTGGGCAGGGAGGTAGTGGGGGGGGTGGGGCACAGAAGGGTTAATAAAATATTTACGATGACTGCAAGGCCTTACTGAGTTTTCTGTGACCTCCGCTGGGGAAGTATTTTCACTAAATAAAAAACCCTGCAATTTCAGAGTGCTGAATTTCAGAACATAAAAATATAAAACCAGTTATGTAAAACAGGAAGAGATTTGAAGTTGTGGTAATTACTTCTCAAACTTATTTACAAACCAACTTTGCTTCCTGGGACAGAAGACAAATTCTGCTTCTACAAAGGAAGAATCAAATATGACATTTCATGAGCATGTGAGGCATAATGGGAAAGACTCTCATACGAGGGAACTTCAAAACGTTTGTAGAAATGGAATTAAAATTTGAGTATATTTTGGTGCAAACAGTTTTTTTTTTTTTTTTGTTTCTCCCTGCGGTTTCCTTCCCACTGCTTCATTCGGAGATGTGTAACACTGCCTCCATGCAGGCTGTGATAGCTATGTTTAATTTTTAAAAAAGAATCATCTCATTGAATTTTATTTATTTGTTTAAATGTGACCAGAGAGGGACAGAGTGAGAGAGAGAGAGAGAGAGGAAAAGGAAAAGTGAGAAACCACCAGGTCCAGGACTCGAACCGTGGTTGGCCACAGGGGAGTCCAGCGCCCTTAACCACCACGCCACCTGCTGGCCCCTTAATTTAAAAAAAAACAAAGTTTATTTAGCGGCCAGTGGGTGGCAGAGTGGTTCAGGTGCGGGCTCCCAGATGCCCAAGTACCATTCAAGTCCCTGACCCGGCAGCTTGAAACTCACTTCAGGCACACGTGCATGCGTGCCCAAAGTCGTGAGAGGAGAATGGGGAGAAGGGAATGCCGTGTGGCTATCCTCCCTGGGGGTTGATTTCTCACTTTATGTCTCTGTCTCCCTGATGAGTGAATGTGCCCCATAACAAAAATCTCCCTCAAAGGAAAAAAAAAGTTTATTTATTTCTTGCATGAGAAAGAGAGGGAGGGAGACCCCACCGGGATCTGGGTGCCATGACCCACCCCAGCCAGCCCCATAGCATGGGCAGGCCTGTGCCTGGAGCTCTCAGGACTGTAGATGTGAACCCAGACCCTTACCGCATGGTCAGTCGCGCCACCATCCTGCTCCGTGCGTCTCAGTTTTAATGGAAAGACCATAAGCAGTGGGTGAGAAAGAAACTTAATAAAGTAAGAAAAGAGTGAAAGGTAAACCATGCTATGTGTTTTTTTTGTTTGTTTCTTAGAGGTTTTTGCTATAGGGCACGTGCGCTCGCCACACAGACAGAGAG
>NW_006160034.1:936751-944478 GCF_000334495.1 Tupaia belangeri chinensis
TTGAGAGATTTTCACTGTAGGGCGCGTGCGCTCGCCAGACAGACAGAGAGAGACATAGAGACAGAAAGCGAGAAATCACCCCCCAGGGGGGATGGTAATGCCGCAGTCTCTTCTCCTCCATTCTATTGGGCACGCACGCACACGCGCCCGGCGTGAGTTTTAAGCCACCGGGTCCGGGACACGAACCGCGGTCGACTACGTGGGAGTCCAGCGACATAGCCATTACGCTAACTGCTGGTTCCCGGTGCAAACAGTTTTGAAACCGCGGAATAATTTTTTCATAATTGCAAGGTATGCAGACTGTCGAAGACCCCTTGCAATCTCGAATAAGAGCTTCTTGTTTCTACCTGCGGTTTCCTACCCACTGCTTCATTCGGAGATGTGTAACACTGCCTCCATGCAGGCTGTGATAGCTATGTTTAATTTTTAAAAAAGAATCATCTCATTGAATTTTATTTATTTGTTTAAATGTGACCAGAGAGGGACAGAGTGAGAGAGAGAGAGAGAGAGGAAAAGGAAAAGTGAGAAACCACCAGGTCCAGGACTCGAACCGTGGTTGGCCACAGGGGAGTCCAGCGCCCTTAACCACCACGCCACCTGCTGGCCCCTTAATTTAAAAAAAAACAAAGTTTATTTAGCGGCCAGTGGGTGGCAGAGTGGTTCAGGTGCGGGCTCCCAGATGCCCAAGTACCATTCAAGTCCCTGACCCGGCAGCTTGAAACTCACTTCAGGCACACGTGCATGCGTGCCCAAAGTCGTGAGAGGAGAATGGGGAGAAGGGAATGCCGTGTGGCTATCCTCCCTGGGGGTTGATTTCTCACTTTATGTCTCTGTCTCCCTGATGAGTGAATGTGCCCCATAACAAAAATCTCCCTCAAAGGAAAAAAAAAGTTTATTTATTTCTTGCATGAGAAAGAGAGGGAGGGAGACCCCACCGGGATCTGGGTGCCATGACCCACCCCAGCCAGCCCCATAGCATGGGCAGGCCTGTGCCTGGAGCTCTCAGGACTGTAGATGTGAACCCAGACCCTTACCGCATGGTCAGTCGCGCCACCATCCTGCTCCGTGCGTCTCAGTTTTAATGGAAAGACCATAAGCAGTGGGTGAGAAAGAAACTTAATAAAGTAAGAAAAGAGTGAAAGGTAAACCATGCTATGTGTTTTTTTTGTTTGTTTCTTAGAGGTTTTTGCTATAGGGCACGTGCGCTCGCCACACAGACAGAGAGAGACAGAGAGATAGAAAGCGAGAAATCACCCCCCAGGGGGGATAGCCACGCTGCAATCCCTTCTCCATTCTCCTCTCGGGATCTTGGGCATGCACACGTGCCCGGCGTGAGTTTAAGCCACTGGGTCCAGGACTCGAACCGCGGACCAGCCAACTGCTGGTCCTAGACCATGCTATGTTTTAAAGCCAGACTACCCTTTCATTGACTCCTCTCATTCAGCATGTACAGGCCTTAGTAGTTGATAATTAAGGGCTATCTTATGTGTTGTTCTTTTCATATCATTAAATGTTGTCAAATGTCACGGCAAACGATTCGCGTCCTATTACGGGGGAAACTCTTTCCTGGGCTCTTAAGTGAACATGGACCATCGATGCTATTTGTGTTACTTTCAAAATTAAAGTGACCTACAGCAAAACCCCCCGTCGCTTTTTTCAAGCTGCTTCCCCATCCCCAAGAGTTTCAGTACTTTGAGAACCAGTCTCGCCTCCGGGAGGGTGATAAGGAGAGCCCAGTCTTGCAGAGAGCGTGTGCTATGTTTTATTTAACGGTGATGGTAAAGCTGACCCGCGAGCAGGACAGTACCGAGTGCACGGTCTCTTCCTGAGGCCTTTTGAAGCTGACGATTTCAGAAGACACAGAATATAGAATTAAAGCTGAAGAGCTATTTGGAGGCGAAGCGCAGAGGAGGTGGTGGGAGGGCCGAGGGCCAGGCCGGCCTCCCTGGCGGGGTGACGGGAGGGCTGGCAGGAGCACACAGATGCTCTGCTGCAGGAGCGTGGGAGTTTTCGTGGGTCCGAGCTTTTGCGGAATCACAGAGAATCTCAGAGAGCTGCAGCATTTACAGATAGAAACTACCTGTTAGGGGTTTCAGATCTAGGAAAGACCAAAGCAGGCATAGAAGTTCAGGGCAGGAAGACTCCGGGGACCCGCCTCCAAGCACTCCAGTGACATTAAGTGTCCCCGAGGCAGCTGGCCTTGTCTCCACTGGTGCTGGCTCTGGAGTCGTTAGCCTTTTGCCTCGGGCTGGGATCTGGTCTGTCCAGAGGTTCCTATGGGAGCCTGGGAACTGAGAATGGGTAAGGGCTGTGGGTGACAGGATGAGGGGGGAGAGAGAACAGGCTGCCTTCCCCTCATCCCCTGGGGGAACAGCCGCACCCCAGTGCCCCTCCGTCTCTCAGGGCAAGGTTTGCCCTCTTCCCTCTTGGAAGGCTGACTCTACGCGGGGCTCTATTTCTGGGGCTCTTTATCTGCCCCGTTGATCTGCTTTGATCACTCTAGTCCTGTGTCACCGTTACTGGTTATCTGTTATGTGGGGGTTCCGTTAAATCATATGGAGCCACGCTACCACTGCTGGACATTTCAAAGTCTGTGTTGTTTTCACCATTAAAACACTGCTGTGGGACCAGCAGCTAGCGTAATGGCTATGGCGCTGGACTCCCACGTAGTCGACCGTGGTTCGAGTCCTGGACCCGGTGGCTTAAACTCATGCGGGGCGTGTGTGTGTGTGTGCCCAAGATCCTGAGAGGAGAATGGAGGAGAAGGGATTGCGGTGTGGCCATCCCCCCCGGGGGTGATTTCTCGCCTTCTGTCTCTCTGTCTCTCGCTGTCTGGCGAGCGCACGCGCCCTATAGCAAAAACCTCTCAAAAAAAACCAACAAAAAACCCAACAAAACAAAACACTGCAGCAATGTATATTATTTCTGTGGTTTAATCTGTGTTATTTAGGTGCAAGTGGTAGAAATAACTTATAGACAAAACGAAAGCAGAAATGTACAAGTTGAGCCTTATATAGTCTACTTGAATTCGTACTTCTGTGACAGATGAGGGTACCTGCCGTTGACAGGAAGGTGGAGCGAGTCCTGGAACCAGCCGCCACGAAGTTGTTGTCAGTGGGAAGAAGAAAATTCCCTTTTGCTTCTAAACGACATTTATGGATTGTTTCTATTGTACCAACAGCCCTAGTTATTAGAGAAGTTTAAAGACCAAAAAAACTCAAAAGAACTCTCTTACAAAGCATTGTTCTCCTTGGCTCCCTGATGTATTGTAAACATGTATTTGCATGAATTCGCTCAAAAATGAGAGGCAGATATTTGAGCGGTTGATGAAAGACAGTCGCTCAATTACGGAAACAGACGAGCAGCCATAACTCATGTCGCGTGTACGGTCAGGTGTGAGAGGTGATCGGTCTGAAGCTTTTTGATATGGTAATCAGCGAGACATTTAGTTGCGTGAATGATCCCTGAGGTGCACGTTTTCATTTTATGTGGGTATATAAATAAAATCATACCAAATACGGGAAGTGCTTGGAAGCGCGTAGCTTCTTTACGTGAGCATTTATCCGCTTACAGGAGTGCTTTGCCGTTGACAGCCCCCCTCGATTTTATTTTAAATATTTGTGATGATTTCTTGGGGCAGATGGATTTTTAAGAGAGAAACAGTTATTTTGGGTGGATATTTAATATATTTCCTAATGTTCTTTTCCATGAAGACAGTGAAATGATTGTACATCATAATCTTTTAGGAGTTTTTTTGAGTTTACTGTAATAAAAACTAGTATCTATGATGAAAGGATGATTGAATTACAAAACTACAGTTGTTTTTTTTTTTTTTTTGGAGAGGAAAACTACAGTTTTCATAAATTATTTAGTCATTCTGCAACCCAACCTAGGCTTGACAGCTGCTGCTTACTGCAAGCACAGAGACGGGACTGTGCCGAGATTTGTGTCATAAAAACCTTAGCCAAGAATTGGCTCGGGACCAGCAGTTAGTGTAATGGCTATGTTGCTGGACCCCCATGTAGCCGACTGCGATTCGAGTCCCAGACCTGGTGGCTTAAACTCACGCCGGGCGCGTGTGCGTGTGTGCCCAAGATCCCGAGAGGAGAATGGAGAAGAAGGGATTGTGGCATGGCTATCCCCCCCCGGGGGGTGATTTCTCGCTTTCTGTCTCTCTGTCTGTCTGGAGAGCACACATGCCCTATAGCAAAAATCTCTCAAAAAAAAAAAAAAAAAGAATTGGCTCTTCGGGCTTTTATTTATTTATTTTCTTTTAGTTGTTGCTATAGGATACATGTACTCACTGGGGAGAGAGACTGAGAAAGAGAGAGAGAGCGAAGAGCACGCACCTCCCAGAGGACATGGCCATTCCATAATCCCATCTCTTCCATTCTTTTAAATTTTGGGCACACACACACACCCAAACACACACACACACACACACACCTGGCATGCGTTTCAACCCTCTGGGTCCAGGACTCAAACCATGCAGTTGGCCATGTGGGATCCAGCTGCCTTCACCGCCATGCCACATGGCTGGCCCTCTTCAGACTTTTGTATACGCCTTTGAATTTGTCAGTGAAGTAGTTCTTTGTGGGCATGTAAATTATTATTATTATTTTTTTTTGAGAGGTTTTTCACTATAGGGCTCATACTCTTGCCAGACAGAGACAGAGAGAGAGAAAGCGAGAAATCACCCCCCAGGGGGGATGGCTATGCCGCAATCCCTTCTCCTCCATTCTCCTCTTGGGATCTTGGGCACGCACACGCGCCCAGCGTGAGTTTAAGCCGCCGGGTCCGGGACTCGAACCGCGGTCGACTACGTGGGAGTCCAGCGACATAGCCATTACACTAACTGCTGGTCCCCCAGTTAGTATTATTTTTAAAGATGTATTTAATATTATTTATTATTCTTTCTTAATTTGCTGCAGGGCACTCATGCTTACCAGAGAAAGACAGAGAAAATGAGAAAGCAAGTCATCAGGTCTGGGACTTGAACTACAGTCAGCCTTGTGGGAGTCCAGCGCTTTAACCACCAGGTCACCTGCTGGCCTCATATCAGTTATTTTTAACCAAATGAAAACTCTTGTCTCTGTGGAAGTGTCATCAAACTATTGTCTATTATTAATACGTTAGTATCTTTTCCTCCTTTCCTCTCTTTTCCGAGGGGTGACATAAAAGAACACAAATGAGCCAGAAAAGCCATTTGTCCTCCATTCCGGCTCCAGTGTCAATTCAGTCAGATTTCGGTGCTGACACACACAATGGTGTCTGGACCATTGTGGATACCAGGCATGAGGGCCACCAAACCCAGACCCTACCTGGATTACACTTGTGGTATGGTTTAGAATGGAATTGATGGTTCTGTTTGTATTGGCCTTAAGGATTTTTTTTTTTAGAGGTTTTATCTTAGACCATGTTTGTTTACCAGAGAGAGAGACAGTGGGAGGGAAAGTGAGGAATTACTCCCTACGAGGAATGGCCACGCTGCAATCCCTTCTCCTCCATTCTCCTCCTGGGATCCTAGGTACACACACCTGGTGCGATTTCTAAGCCACCGGGTCCAGGATTTGAACCGCTTTTGGCCATGTGGGAGTCCAGCCACGTAACTGCTACTCCATCTGCTGGTCCCTGGCCTTAAGTTCTGAGGTGTGTCCCAGGGCGAGTGGCAGCAGTGGTGGGCTGGACTCGGTCTCTGGTTGTTCCTGGTGAACAAAGTCCTCGTTTCTCACAGAACCAGCTGGACACCCCAGCTGTTCTTCAGGGGAGATGTAACTGGGCCGGGAGAGAGGACTCCCCGCTGGCTGCTGGCCGTCTTCATTCCTTCAGTATCTGGTTTTTCACCTCCCCTGCCTCTTCTCCTAATGGGACACAAGCTAGAAAATAGGGCAGGGCAAAAACGAAAACCACAGCATCATGCCAGTTTAAGACGAATTTCATCCTTTGGCCCTCCGGGTCTCTACCTAACCGTCTTACCTTCCCTCCAACGCTTTCTATCTGTGTCTCATCTGTATAAACTCAGTGTCTGAGGGCTGGCCCCGTAGGGCAGTGGCTCAGCTCCAGGCACCGGGAGCTGGAGTCCACATGGCCATCTGCGATTGGAATTCGGGGCCCAGAGACGTGAAGAACATGGCAGGTGCATGTATGCGCATGCCCCAAATCCTGCCGGGCAGGAGAAATAGAGGAAGAAGGATTGCAGCGTGACTGTGCCCCATGAGAGGCGGTGCTCTCTCTCTGGCGAGTACAGTGGCCTCCTGGCCACTAAGGGGAAAATGATTATGTGTCTCCCTCCCTCCCCCTCCCTGTTTCCTTTTACCCACCCTTCCTTCACCCCTGCCCCTCTTTCTTTCCTTCTATAGGAAGACCTGAGTTCTAAAGTGGAACCCTAAAATCAAGAGCAATTTGGGACCAGCAGTTAGCGTAATGGCTATGTCGCTGGACTCCCATGTAGTCGACTGGGTTCGAGTCCCGAATCCGGTGGCTTAAATTCACGCCGGGCACATAATGCGTGCATGCCCAAGATCCCGACAGGAGAATAGAGGAGAAGGGATTTGCAGCGTGGCCATCCCCCATGGGGGGTGATTTGTCACTTTGTTTCTCTGCCTTTCTGGCGAGCACACGTGCTCTATAGCAAAAACCTCTAAAAAAACAATAATAAAATAAAGAACAATTTATTCCTCCTCCTTCCCTTCACACGTGCTCTTAACATCACCCTGGGCGGGGGCGGTCGCGCTTGATTTTGTGATCCACTTAGCGGCCAGAGTCTGTGAGTTCCTCTGAGCTGCTAATGAACATGGTCTTTGGTGTGGTGTCACTGGGGCGCAGGCACTCTGAATAATTGAGGAGGCTGTCCCTTTGTTGCTATGGTAATCCATTCAGTGAAGGGGGCTGTTTTCATCTGGGCCACATGGATGTGGCCCATGTGACATAATGGCCTGTGGGTGAGGCAGTCAAAGGAGAAAATCAACTTACAAAGAGGTGACATTTTGAAGCAAATTAATGTATGTATTTCAGAGGAGTTTTTGAGCTAACCATGGTGGGGCCGACTTCTTCTTTTCTATGAAAAGGCTCGTTCTTAGCGAATGCATCCGCCCTGAGAAGGAGTCAAGTGATAGATTTGTTTATTTGCAAACACAGTGGGATCGGTCATTTACTGTCTGAAATGGTTATTGTGTGAGGTTTACATTCTTCCCTCGATTATCCCTAGGAGGGCTCCCTGCAAGTGAAATTGATGCCGTATTGACTTATTATTATCATCCTTAAAGGAAAGGACAGCGCGCTCTCTCCTTTTATGATCCATTTTCAATAAATCTTAAGTCCTTAATAGCAGGGCGGTGTTTACAGATTTTTTCAACCACTGTTGATTGAGCATCCGGCCCGCCATCTGAGGGCTTGGGAGCGCAACATGAGCGAAGACCTCATGGAGCTGAGATTCCAGGGGGCCCGTCCACGTGTTTCGGGGCTCCCCCTTTAACACGATCCTTCGCCTTAGAGAGTGCTTTCTCAGTGGGTGTTTGGCAAGTTTTTAGAATAGTTGCCTTTTTTCCCAGCACAGTCCCTGAATGAGTACTTCTTCCAGTGGCTTATTAATGCCATTTGTCACCAACCACCATGCGAGTCAGGGAAAGCTGGAGCCGCGTCAGCACGGCCCTTGCCCTGACCCGTGCCCGTCCCGTCCTTCACAGCTTTGCTCGGGGTCTGCCTCTATCCTGACACCAGCCAGAGCC
>NW_006160034.1:944520-955237 GCF_000334495.1 Tupaia belangeri chinensis
ATATGTGTTTTCAAAGTTTTAGATATCTCTTCCTTCTGTGTTGGGGGGGAAGACACAGGTACCCCAACAGTGTCCTCGGGCTGTGATACCTGTCCGGTCCCCACCACCCGGATCACAGGTACTCACGTGTGTACCCAGCATGCCCAGGGAGGACCTCTTTCACGTGGGACCCACCCACTCCACCACCATGCCACGACCTGACCCCCTTTTCTGGGTGTTTTATTCAGCTAACATGACATACTTTGTCTATCTCTTTTTCAGTGTTAATTATTTCATCTTTCCTGTGTTCTTGACATACCTCTTAGACGGGTTGGGGAAGGAGAAAGGCTGAAAGCCAGTGGTCAAGCCTTATCAAGGGGCTGTTGAAATTAAACAATGACTAGGGCCAGCAGGTGGCCTGGTGGCTAAGGTGCTGGACTCTCACATGGCTGACCACTGTTCGAGTCTCAGACCTGGCAGCTTGCTTTCTCAGTTTCCCTTTCTGTCTCTGGTGAATGCACGTACCTTATAGCAAAAAAACAAACAAACAAACAAACAACCAAAAACAACAACAACAACAAAAAATAAGAAATTAAATAGATAATTCTTTAACAAAAAGAAGTTAAATGATGACTAGTTAGTAGAATAAGCAGAACTTGTATCCAGGTGTCCAAACCCTCAGGCCTTCCTCTTCGCTCGGGTCATTTGTGAGAAGCAGCTTCACCAACTCCATGAGCTCAGCTCGGAGGGGGATTTGAGACCATGGGGGGCCAAGAAGGGAGCTGACTCTGGGACTGACTGTCACCTTAGGCCATGGTGATGACAGTGCTCAGACGCTCACAGATACAGCCACTGCCTCGGGAGACTTCACATCAAGCAGTCAGAAACCACCGTGGGCTCTGAGAGGACCTCTAACAGGAGCACGTGGCCACACCGAGGAAAACGCCCGAGAAGCGGCTGCTGCTGCGGGTCAGCATGGTGGGTCAGTGAGGACAGAGAAGATGCCCGGGGAGAGGACGCGTCACCCACCGACACGCAGAACTCGAGGCGCTGTGGTGAACTGAGTTAACATGATAGCTACGTGACAAAGTTGGGACGCAGCCTTCATGGCGCGTCCGCTTCAGCCCTTCTCACCCCTTGGGGTTTCTGGCTCTGACTTTCAAAGATTGTCGTATTTTGTTTTTCCTTGCAGGAGGATCTTGCTAACATTGTCTGATCCTCATCTCATGCTTACGCAGCTCTGACCCTGATTAAATGGAGAGAAATCGACCAGATGAGATGAAAAGGGAAACCCATTGAAAGGATTCTGGGATCTTAGGGAACTCAGGCTCAGATGGGCCTCAGAAGGAACTCAAATCTGGAGTTAGAAGAGTAGTTTAGTTGGGGACTGGCAGGTGGTAAGATGGTTAAGGAGCTGGACTCCCACATGGCCAACGGTGGTTCGTGTCCCGGACATGGTGGCTTTCTCTTTCTCCCTGTCTCTGTCTGGTGAGCACGTGTGCCCTCTAGCAAATTAAAAAAAGAGTAATAATAATAAAAATAAAATTTAATAAATCTTTAAAAAAACAATTTAGCACTCGGTTCTGTTTCTTTCTTTCTCTCACTAAACCACTTTCACTCCATGTGTCTCAACTTGGCTACTCTGTAGCTTCAGAGTACAAGTCTCAGTCATTGAAGCAACCAGAGAAATACAGTCAGCATTTTCCGATTCTGGCTTAGGTTCCTAGGGGAGAAATCTGATTGGCTGAGCCCAGTTTCGGCCCAGTCAGCAAAGGTAGGAGGCGGTGCAGCCTGGCTCCCGTAACGGCAGTGGGCAGTCAGGGCTCACCGTTGGGCTGCAGGCGTTGGGGTACAGAGAAGAGGCTCTGGGCAGATACCCCCCACAAGTTGGAAATCCCCACTTCCACTTACCTCACATTCCTAAAAAAACATCACTTGCTATTTGTTGCATAACTGAACTGTAATTTCTTTGTGACATAAAAGGGATTAAATTTATTCTGCCCATTTTACTAGTGCACAACAATCATTCCGTCATGTAAAGTAATTGGGATCCAAAGTGTTTTCTTTTTTTTTTTTTTTTGGAGAGATTTTCACTGTAGGGCGCGTGCGCTCGCCAGACAGACAGAGAGAGACATAGAGACAGAAAGCGAGAAATCACCCCCCAGGGGGGATGGTCACACCGCAATCCCTTCTCCTCCATGCTCCTCCCGGGATCTTGGGCAAAGTGTTTTCTTGAAACTAATGTTTTGCTGAATGTCCCTACACTTGTCGACCATGCTGAAAAATGAATGGTTTTTGTTTTAAGTTTTAGTTTTGTTGTTGTCGGTTTGTTTTTTTTTTTTTTTTTTTTTTTTTGAAGTTTTAGTTTTGTTGTTGTTGGTTTTTTTTTTTTTTATAACACAGAGCGTGAGAAGTTAAAGGTCTACAATACCGCAGTATATGCCCTGGCCATGAAGACGTGAGCTTTTCTGTATAAGCCCCGTTGTTAATTATAAATCACATTTCTCTGGCTGGTGTTTATACTTTTTCTTAGAGAGGCTTAGAAGTGCGTAACCTTGAGGTATTCAGACCTAAGAAAGGTCTACCAGCTTCCAAAGCCCTGCTTTTATTTATAGACTGCAAAGAGCACTCAGTGAAGTTGCCGGTGATTCACTGCTTCTCACCTTGAGCTGCCTCTCAAGGCCAGGAAGGCATCGAACCTTGTACGATGAGAGAAGAGAATGAAAACACGCAGGGCCCACCAGAAGCTCGCGTGTCGTCATCTGAACTATCCTCATAACGTATCGGGTGGACCCAGGCCAGTGGATCCCGATCTGAATTATTCCGCAAACCCTCCACTCTCCCGCCCCTGTGAGAGACGCATTCTTATAGCTCATCACTTTATAATCAGTGTGGCTACTGCTTTTGAACCTGGTTCTTTTGATGGTTTTAAAAAAAAAGCTAACAGGGACAACGGTTTTTAAGCCTAGTTGAATCTGCTGGAAAATAAGTCTGGATAAATCATACTTCGGCTTGTAGAGAGCCCCGTTTCCTCCCCAGGTTTGATTTGTGCAGGGGTGGTTTTCTGCTGCCTCTTTAAAATAGGTGGTAATCCAGCGTCCTCTGTCCCGTGCAGATTTGAGAGGGGCACTGAAGCAGGTAGCTGTGAAGCATGCATGGGGGCGTCTGCTGAAGCCATTGTCCATCCTGCCAAAATACAGGACTCACAGAGCTAAGCCGGAAAACACCGAGTGGAACAAATCGGGTTTCAAGCCGGGTAATAAAATAGACGCTAAAATGCCAAAGGCCCCCAAAGGCGTTCCAGAAAACCTGGCATGGGATTGGAGGCCAGGGTTGAAGGAGGCGGGTACTGGGGAAGGCGGTGTGGCATGGCTTCCGCAGGGTGGATAGAGCTTGCCATTTTGACTGTCACTTTCTAAAACGATGGATCTGGGTGGGGGCAGAGGGACGCTTTTATGTTTTGTTGTCACTTTGCTTTTTATTCCACGGAGGTTGGATCGTCTTTGGTTTTTTCATTCCTTAATTAAATCTTGTCTCAAAGGGAAAACCGGTGACATTTGGCTTTGTTTCAATCTTGGAAAGTATTAAGAAGAATAATTTTCCCCCCCTCAAAGGAGGCTATGAAGGAAGCAAAAGTACGCAGGGTTTTGGAGATTGTTTCTGGTATTGCTCTTCTCAGACCCTCTAAAAGACGCCTTGTGTTTATCACGGCCGTGCTCACCCCCGCCCCGGTTGTCTCCTTTGGTAGCCCACGCCTGGGAGAGGCATCTCCAGCCGTTCCCAGACACGGATCAGCCCATTTCTCCCTCCTAGTCTGCTCAGGGAGGTCCCACAAAGCAGCTGGTGTACGAGTTTTCGCCCACACGTGGCCTCTTGCACAGGTGTGTCATGCTTCCGTCTCATCTGGCTACAAAGAACAGGCAATGCCTCCAGTGACCTGGGGTAGTAGGGGCTTTATTTTTCCATGCTAGGGCGAGGGAACAGCTAGGCCTTAGGAAGGGCAAGGCCTCGGGAACACCTCAAGGCCGGAGTCAAAGGCTGTGGACACCTCCCTCTCCCCCCAGTTCTGGGCACCTTGACCCCAGGAGCCTGTTCCTTACTGTAATCCGATACTGTCCACGTTGCTGTCCTGTCTTGGGCCTGTCTGCTTTGCTGCCAGCTGCCAGCCAGCTTTTCTTCCTAGTTCTAATCCCCGAGAGAGTGGGAGTGGCTAAGCTATGGGCCATTGGTCACCTCTGGCTTTAAAGCACAACACAGCGGATGGCCAGCCTAGGGATTGGTTGCCATCTGATCAGTTTTCCGCCTCTGGTTCTGTTTGGCTCTGGTCCATGTGACTAGCAGGTTGATTGTGTGTGTGTGTTTTGGTGGAGGAGGACATTGCCTGGGGCTTGCACACAGTGGGTAGGACTGTTACCAGTCCCCCGGAAGGAGCTGTGGGCAGGGCACACACCACAGCTGGGGTGGAGGTGTATTCTGTGCCCACAGGATCCCAGCAAGGTGTAGGCTGCTCCCAAACCTGATGGCAGAGTGAGGAGCGGAGGCCCGCAGAGGGTGAGTACTTTGCTTGAAGTTTCTGGGTAGACTTAGTAAGTAGCAGAGCTGGGGCCCAAAGCCACATGGACTTCCCTGGGTGACAGCATTGTGTTTTCCCTTTTGAGTTCTTCAGCAATGAGGCCATGTTGAAACTTGTCGGCCCCTTCATATTCCTGGAGGGACTGGGCCGTGAGATTTCAGAACCATTTCTCCTGGTGCCTGCTCACTAAGACAGCTTCTCACTTTTCTGTCACTAGGAAAAGACTGTCGAGCTTTCAGTTCTTGCAACGAAGTAGTTCCAGCTCAGCACTTGGGAGTCAGAACTGCCCTCCCTGTGGAGCAGCTGAGTCAGGGCTCAGGTTCCAAGAAGGCTGCACCTGTGTGGGGGAGCACGAGGGGCACACCACCTGACCTGGTCCTCTCGGCCTACTCAGGACCCTTCATGGTTCTGTACACAGGTCTTCCTCGGCCAGGGCTCCATGGTGCTCTCTAACACATGGAGGCTGGAGACCAGGGCGGTAGTTGGCGGCTGACACGCAGGAGATGTACAATACATGGATAGGTAGAGTAAGAGTGGGCTCCCTTGGCGCCAGTAGGTGGCGTGGTGGTTAAGGTGCTGGACTCCCACATGGCTGACTGCGGTTCAAGTCCTGGACCCAGTGGCTTGAAAATCGCACAGGGCACAGGTGTGTGCATCCCTAAAATCCCAAGAGGAAAATAGAAGAGGAGGGATTATGGTGTAGCCGTCCCTCGTGGGGGGTGCTTTTCACTTTCTCTCTCTTTGTCTCTCTCTCTCTCCCTGGTGAAAACGTGTGCCCTATGGGAAAAACCTGAAAACCTGAAAACAAAAGTGTGCATTTTGGGGCTCCACTGCCTCTCCTCTGATGGGCACCCTCTTGATCACTCTTAACGCACCCTGCGGTCTTACCGTTTCTCTGTTCCACCTTCCTAGTCTTGGCAGAGAAGGCAAGCGTTCTCATACCTGTCTGGGGGTCTCTGGAATTCCATGTGGGTTGTGCTGGTGGTCCAGCAGTCCACATCCATGGTCCTGCTGCCTTCCATGTCCTGAACTGTGCTCTGGGAAAGTCTGCAGGTGACCCTTTCTCCTCTACCCTGACCTTCCCTCTTTGGCGGCCTCGTAGTGTAGACTTTAGAGCGTGGGTTCCATTCTCTGCTCTGACACCTTCTGGCCGGTGACCTTAGACAAGGCACTGAGCCTGCGTTTGGGGCATGTGAAACTCACATGGTTCAGGGCGCAGCACATACTAAAGACTCGTGAAAACTTCGGAGCTGCTAATGTTACATGATCGTAATCACCATAGTGGCTGTGTGTCTCTCTCAGGCCTGTTAATGTTTGCTATTCCCAAAGGGGGGAGCTCTAAACTCTGCTCTGCGGTACTGCAGTCGTGGCCAGGAGCCCCAGCCCAGTCTTTTTGTTTGTATTCTGTTGTCACCCCAGGGCTCAACGCATTTGGAGTGTTATAAAGCAGATTTCGTGTAAGGATAATTATTGTGCGTCTAATGTGGTGGGGAGCCAAGGTGTTTTAATTAATGATGTACCAGCAACCCTTTCACATAGGGTGACGTGTGATCTTCGGGGGCCCATCTGCTCAGTCACAATTAGGGACGTTCGGAACGCTCAGGCGATGCCCGCTGCTTCGCGCACGTCGATTAGCGATGAGCACCGAGCGGCCCAGAGACCAGCCTCCTGCGGGGTCAGAGTCGTGTTCGAGGAGGAGCTGGCTGTGCTTTCTCCCCCCCTCCTCTGCCCACTGCCCCCCATCACCTGTGCTCCTGTTCCGTGTTTATTTAAAGCAATACATCCGTATATTCTTTCTTTGAAGCCCGAATTTTGTAAAATCCCTCTACTGCATTTGCTTCCTTTCTGTCTTAGGAACCAGTCTGGCTAAAATCTCTCTGTCTAGAAAACAGAATCTGGACCAGCTCTGTGACCTGGTGGCTAAGGCAGCTGGATCCCACGTGGCTGACTGCAGGGTTCTAGTCCCAGACCAGACGGCTTTGGAAATGTGCCTGGTGCTTGTGTGTGTGTGTCCAAAATTCCAAAAGGAGGGAGAGATGGTGGAAAAGAGATTGTGGCTCTCCTGGGGGAGCTTTCCCTCTCCCTTTCTCTCTGCCTCTCTCTGACACGCACATATATGCACATAGCACACACAGGCACAAAAGCAGAAGAAAACAGGACCTAACTAGGACGTGTCGTGTTGGAGGTGCTAAAAGTCTATTCACAGTGAAAGCGACAAAGGCGAGGTCAGTGCCGTGAACATCAAAAGCAGGAGAGAAAATAAAGAACTCGACAACTGAGAGACGGCTGTTTTCGTATGAAACCCTTCATGTTGGTAAACCCAACTCCAGAAGGACAGGGACTGTGGCTTGTTCAGTGTTGTGTTCCTGTACCTAACACCATGCTTGGTAAAGAGTAGACTTTGGGGGCCGGCAGGTGACGTGGTGGTTAAAGGTGCTGGATTCCCACATGGCCGACTGCAGTTCGAGACCTGGACCTGGCGGCTTGCTTTCTCACTTACTTTCTCTCTCTCTCTCTCTTGCTCTGTCTCTCTCCAGTCAAATGAAAATAAATGAATGAATAAATAAAATTAAATTAAAAAAAAAGAGAAAGTTATACCACCCACCCTCTGCTCTGGAAAACCACATATTGGGTCATTGGGAGAGTCACGATGCATTTTTGCCTAGACAAATGTAGAAAGATGCATCATGACTCTCCTGCCGACCTAGAAGAACGCTGGCGATTCAGGTAGGAGGGACCAGAGCACGTGTTGTGTGACGTCACGCAGCTCCAGGTGTGACACGATGCCATGTGATTCCAGGCTTCTCTTGGGTCATCGGAAAAGTCATGATTTTTTTTATGGTTTTCTGTGCAAGAATGAGTGATAACTTTCCTGACAACCCAAGATTTGGTTTTCCAGAGCAGAGCGTGGGTGGTGACATCAGTTTTGCCCGTTTGGTCTGAATCTTTTCTTGGCTTTGCCATTTCATTGCTCAAATGAGGATGCCTTTTCTTTTTTTTTTTTTTTGAGAGGTTTTCACTATGGGGCGCGTGCGCTCGCCAGACAGAGAGAGACAGACAGAAAGCGAGAAATCAACCCCCAGGGGGGATGGCCACGCCGCAATCCCTTCTCCTCCATTCTCCTCTCGGGATCTTGGGCACACACGCACAGGCACCCGGCGTGAGTTTTAAGCCACTGGGTTCAGGACACGAACCGTGGTTGACTACGTGGGAGTCCAGCGACATAGCCATTACGTTAACTGCTGGTCCCAAATGAGGATACCTTTTCAAGCTCAGAGTCTCCATTCGTTTTTCCCTCTTCCACTTAGGTTTACAGTGGTTGTGTTGAATTCCACTAATTTCAAAGCTCTTGTCCTTATCAGTAATGCAAATTCTGCAGTTTCTTTTCTTTTTTTAAAGAATTATTTATTTAATTTTATTTACTACTACTATTATTAATTTCGCCAGAAGGAAAGTGAGAAAGCAAGCCGCCAGGTCCAGGACTTGAACTGCGATGATCAGCCATGTGGGAGTCCGGCACCTCAACCACCACGCCCCCTGCCGACCCTGATTAGGCAATTTCTAATCCATGCTCCCTTGTCTGATCTTTTATACATCAAATGGGTCAAATGCTAGCACCTCAGCTACCCAGATTCGGCAGGGCTTTAAGTTTTCAGCCAGCGCTGTGCATCGTGCAGGCTCCGTGGACAGATGCTCCTCCCTTTCCCCTGTCCTGGCTAGCCCCGCTCAGAGCTCCAGAGGTAACACAGGGGCCTCCTGGCTGTGTTCCTGCCGCACAGGGGCACTTTTAGGCAGCGGAGTGGGTGGCTTCTCACCCTTGCATCCTGAAGCTAGAGCATGGTGAGCAGGGTTCTAACTCCTGACGCAGGGAGATGGGGGCCCCACAACCCAGGAAGAGAGCCCCATCAGAAAGCAGATTTGCTAGCACCTGCGTCTTGGACTTGCCTGCCTCCAGAAATTTGAGAAAATACATTTCCGTCGTTTAAGTGTCCCACAGCCCCTAAAAAATGGAAGCTGGTGGAGATGGCTTCCTGGGGTGGGGGTGGCATGGGGAGGGACAGCCATTGCCCAGGAGCCGGAGAGCACAGAGTGACCATTGCCTCCTCTCACCCCTCCCCTTTAACCCGGGGCCATGTAGGCACAACCAGGATATGTATGTCTATATATATATATATTTTTTTTTTAAGAGGTTTTTGCCTTAGGGAATGTGCACTTGTTGGAGAGAGAGAGAGAGAAAGAGAAAAGGAAAGTGAGAAATCATCCCGTGGGGAGATGGCCATGCTGCAATCCCTCTTCCTCCATTCTCCCCTCAGGATCTTGGGCACGCATGCACACGTACCCGGAGTGAGTTTCAAGCCACCAGGTCCAGGGCGTGAACCACTGTCAGCTCTTTGGGAGTCCAGTGACCTAATCACTACTCCATCTGCTTGACTTTTTGCTTTTTAAGCAAGCCATTCGATCTGAGACTCAAACCGTGGTCTGCCGCGTGGGAGTCCAGTGCCCCAACCACCACACCTCCTGCTGCCCCACCAGGATTACGATATTTTGTGAGTGGCTTTCCCTTAGAGAACGGAGGTGAAGACTTCCACCCCCACTTCCTTGTTAAAAAGGGCCAGTCAGCATTTCCCTCGGCCACGTTTTTCCAGGCGAGTGCCACACCTGACTGTCCGATAATAATGGTGGCCCTGGGTGGATGGGGAGGAAGTAGCACAAGCCACCCCCCATGGGGTTGGAGCCCGTGGAGACAGGGAGCCGGTTCCAGGGCTGCTCTGCGTGGCACATGGGGTGTGTTTCCTTCCACTCACTAGAACATGCATGGCGACTCCCAGCAGCTGTGGGGTGTCTGGGAAAACGAGTCTTGACAGTCCCCGACGTGTGCCCACAGGCCTGTTCGCCAAGCCGCTGTAATTATTTATTGATCACGTACCACGTGGTCAGGCCCGGCCAGCCCCTCCTCGGTCAGGGTGGTAAGATCGAGTCTAGGATTTTTTAACCGCCATCCCACGTATGACTGAGGTTATTAGGGAAAAGCCCGTTTACCCCGCAATCAGGACAGAGGGCCCGCGGGAGGACGGAGTGGGAATTCACCTGTCCGTGCTGTCGTTTCCGGGAAGGCGCCGCCGCTCTTGCACCTCCAGCCCCGGGTTCTGCGCAATCAGCGGCGATAATCAGTCTTCATGCCCCTTGTCTAATGCAATCAGGACCCTGCGTCGGAGACGCGCTTTCCAATCACTCACTCCTCGTCTCAAGTGGGTACAGCCCCTTTGCCTGTAGCCTGCAACTTAAAATATCTGCTTTAGAGGATTATTATCTCAACCAGGCAGATTCCTATAAACCAAGGGTATTTTGAGCATGTAGACTTAAATCACACATTGCAGACTGCTCTGATTAAGTGTAATTGTGAGAATTAAGGTGTCTCCGGCTTCCTGTCGGGACGCGGGACACCTCGCAGCAGACAAGGAAGCAGCAGCGAAAGAGGATCCATCGGCCTCTTGGAGACTGCGTGCTGGGCCCAGCCTCGCGAACCGGCTTCCTGGCCTGGGAAATGAGCCCGGGTTGAGACGGCTGCTGTTCACGTCTCTCTGGTGTTGCATGAGAGCTGCATTACTGCTTTTGCTTTTTTTTTGGAGAAGTTTTTGCCATAGGGTATGTGCACTCGCCAGACAGACAGAGAGAGACAGAGAGACAGAAAGCGAGAAATCATCCCCAGGGGAGATGGTCACGCCGCAATCCCTTCTCTTCCATTCTCCTCTCGGGATCTTGGGCACGCACGTACATGCACCTGGCATGAGTTTAAGCCACGGGGTCCGGGACGCGAACCATGGTCGACTACGTGGGAGTCCATAGCCATTACGCTAACTGCTGGTCCCAGAGCTGTGTTACTTCTGTAGAAACACCCGTGGTAGAAAGCTGCGCTCGGGGACTGGTTAGTAAGTGCGGGCACTGGCGGCTGCTTTGCCCTTGTAGCAGGCCCAAGCGGCCTGCGCTGTCCAGCCGTCCCCTGGTGCCCTGTGAGGTAACGAGAGGTAACGACTGCGGAAAGGCCACTGCTGCCTTCAGCCTGGGAGTTCCTGGGGAGCGGGGTGATGGTGGCCTGATCTGTGTAGGTTAAAGATTCAGGAAAAAAAAAATATGTGTATATTTATATATATATATGTATATATA
>NW_006160034.1:955578-963679 GCF_000334495.1 Tupaia belangeri chinensis
TATGTATAAAATGTATGTATAAACATCTGCAAAAATAAATGCTTTCATCATTATATGTGTGCCATATCGCAACTTAATACAGTTATTAAGCCCCAAATGGTGGTGTTGGATCAAAGGGGATGCGTGTACTTCTCAGTTTCGATGGCACTGCCAGATGTCCTCCAGAGAGGAATGTCACTTTATAGTCCCTGCGAAAGAATGCGGCATCTGATTTCACTTACACACTCGAGAGCATGAACCTTTTGTTGTTGTCTTTACATTTTTATTGTCATGGTCCAGAAGGTGATGGAGGTTAAGGCAGCTGGATCCCATATGGCTGACGGTGCTGTTTGAGCCCAGTGTCATAAAAAATCACGTGTATGGGACCAGCAGGGGGCGTGGTGTTTACACTGCTGGTCTCCCACAATGGCCGACCACATTTTGAGTCCTGGACCTGGTGGCATGGGAGTCACATTAGGTGTGTGTGTGTGTGTGTGTGCGTGCTCAAGATCCTGGGAGGGGGATGGAGGAGAAGGGATTGTGGTGTGGCCATCCCCCTGGGGGTGATTTCTCACTTTCCCTCTCACTGTCTCTGTTCCTCAATCTCTCCAGTGAGCACATGAACTCTAAGGTGGAAACTTACTTAAAAAAAAGAAATCTCGTATATGCATGTGTGCTCAAAACCCCCGGAGGAGAATGGAGAAGGGATTGAGGTGTGATCATCTCTGCTGGTGGGGGCGGGGGTCGGTGATTTCTCTTTCTTTTCCCTCTGCCCCTTCTAGCAAAACTTAAAAAAAAAAAAAATTGATGTATGTGCTGTTAGAATACAGAGAGACCCCTTGTACTCTCTCTCCAGCACCACCATGATGACGTCAGACAGAACTACATATAACATCACAATCAGGGGATTGACATAGATATGCTCCACAGATCGCCCCAGTTTTCCTTGTGCTCTTTGTGGGTGCCCGTGTTGAGTTCTATAACGTTTGCCACTTCGTAGGTTTGTATGTCTACCACCATGGTCAAGAGACCGAATGACCTCAGCACTAGGAAGGATGCCCCGCCCATTGACCTTCTGTAAGCAGACCTCTTCTGTCCAGCCCTGCCCTCATCCTCCCTACACTCCCTCGTGACCACCCCTCCCTCCCCAGCTCTCACACGCTGTCACTTAAACAATGTTATGCAAGGAGAGCCACTCCGAATGCGGCCATCTGGGACTGGCTTTTTTTACTCAGCGTAATTCCCTGCAGTCACCCAAGTTGTCGCCGGTGTCAGCTCACTGCTTTGTACTGCTGAGTGGTACTCCACAGCTTGGATATACCACTGTTGGTTTAACTGTTCACCTGCCGAAAGACATCTGGCCTGCTTCCAGTGTTTGGCTTTAACAGATAAAGTTGTCGTGAGCATTCGTATGCAGGTTTCCGTGTTAATGTGAGTTTTCATTTCTCTGGAATAAGTGCCCACTAGGTCTGTTGCTGTGTTGTGTAGAAGTTACGTGTTCAGTTTATGAAGAAACAGAGTGGCAGAGTGGCTGTACCATTTTGTACTCATTGTTACCACTTTCAATAGTGGAGGGAGGGGATCGGGAAAAAACAAACAAACAAACACAATATTTAATAGACCCAAAAAGGAAAAATGATCTGTTGATAATGTATATGGTGATGTCTTTGGCTTTATGCACTGTATTCGTGCTGGGAAAAAGCATATGTTGGATGCTGCAGAAGAGTACAGTGATTAAATGTAAATAAATAAAAATGATGCAATAAAAAATGCATCATTTTTCAATGACCTTTAGGAATTTGCTTTTAAGAATTATTTTATTTATTTATGTTGATCAAAGAGGGACAGAGTGTGAGAGAGAGAGGGAAAGTGGGAAAGCACTCCACCAGGTCTGGGACTCGAACCACGACTAGCCATGTGGGAGTCCAGCACCCTCAACCACCATGCCACCTGCTGACCCCAAGGAACATTTCTTTTTTTTTAAGTGTGCTTATTTCTTCAATGAGCCAGAGAGAGTGCTAGAGAGACAGACAGACAGACATAGACTGAGAGACAGCATCCCCAGCAGAGCATTGGTGCTGTGATCCATCCCCTGCCTCAGCCAGCCCTAGATCATAGCACACGCATGCCCAGTGCACTCAGGGAGGTCTCTGGAGGCAAACTGGGCACTTTCCTATGCGGTCAGCCTTGCAGGGCATCGCATTTTACTGCTGGCCACTGCCCACGCCTCCCTGTCTTACACGCCGGCAATGTATAAGCAGTCCAGTTTCCCTGCACCCTCACCTGCATCTCTCCTGACGTACGTGCAGCGACACGCCATTGTGGTTTCAGTTTGTGTTTCCTTGATAGCTCGCAGTGGCGAGCAGTTTTCCGGGTGCTTGTTTGTCTTCTGTAGCTCTTCAGTAAGATATCCAGCCATGTCTTTCATCCTTTTTCTAAGTGGGTTATTTGCGTTTTTTTTTTTTATGCTGTTGAATTTCGAGTTCCTCACTCTTCTGGACGCGAGTCCCTGGTCAGGCAAGTGGTGTGCAGAAATTCTGTGGCTTGTCTTTTCATCTACTTCACGTAGATCTTCATAGAGCAAAATGTTCTCATTTTGATGCGAATTAATGTATCAGTTTTTCCTTTTATAGATCATGCTTTCAGTGGCAAGTTTAAGTGGTCTGTGCAGGGCCAGTAGGCGGCGTGGTGGTTAGGGCGCTGGACTCCCACATGGCTGACTGTGGCTCAAGTCCTGGACCTGGAGGCTGCTTTCTCACTTTCTCTCTCTCTCTCTCTCTCTCTCTCTCTGGTGAACTCATTGGCCCTGTAACAAATTGAAAAACAAACATAAAGTTAAAGAAGTAATTCTTGAAAAAGAATTTGAATTCTGCCCAGCCAGTGTGGACGTGGGTGACTGTAGGCGTGGGGCTGGAACAGGCTTAGTGTCGTTAACAAGGCTGTCGGTCGTCTTTCCCTCCCTGCCTTTAGCCGGCACCGTGTAGGGCGCCCCTTTAGTTCACCTGAAACGTCACATCCTGCTTCAGAGCCGGCACCAGAACACTCCTCCTGGCCACGCCTCTTTTGCCACTTCTTCCAGTTTCTCACTTGTAACCCACGAAAGGCACGGCCGGTTGTCACCACAGGGATGACGAGTGTGACCATGGCGATTCCTGGGAGAGGGTAAAGGGTCTCACCTGAGTTAGATGGGACCTGAGGGGTTTGCGTGAATGGTTACAGGGCCCTTTCGGCCACAGTGGTAGTGCAGGATGGGGAGGTGGGTGAGTATGAGTCCTTTTTTAAATTTTATTTATTTTTGGAGAGGTTTTTGCTATAGGGCATGTGCACTCACCAGAGAGTCAGAAAGAGACAGAGAGACAGGAAGCGAGAAATCACCCCTGGGAGGATGGCCACACCACAATCCCTTCTCCTCTGTACCCCTCTTGGGATTTGGGGCACACATGGCACACGCGCCCCGTGTGAGTTTTAAGCTGCCAGGTCCGAGACTCGAAGCACACAGTTGACTAGGCGGGAGTCTAGCGACGTAACCATTATGCCATCTGCTGGTCCCAAGCAGGAGTTCTTTAACCAGGAAGCCTGGTGTTTCATCCTGGCTCTTCCCCATATGAGCTGTGTAGGTGCAACTTCCTCTCCAATTCCTTCACTTGTGAAATGGGGCTATATAGTCCCCACCTCCTGGGTTATTCCAAGGATCGTGTTGTCACGTGGAACGTGCCCGGAGCTTGGCCGGGTCAGGGCTCACAGCTCTAATGAACATCTCTACGACTGCAGCCTTTGTAGCAGGCCACTGAGGGTCTCCTGGGTCTCCATTCCCGGACCCACTGACTCTGAATCTGAAGGGACAGGGCTCCAAGGATGTGCATTTCAGCAAGATTCCCGCAGGTCCCTAGGGATGCTAAGGCCTGTGAGCCTTGGGCTCGCGGTCATTTCTTACCACTTCTCAGTCACGGTAAGTGAGCTTTCCGGTCTTCCATTAGGTGTGTGGTTGGGTACTTCTGCCGAGGTGAGTATGTTCGCTCTGCAATCACCCTTGGTATTGCCAGAGACTGCCTGGAGTTTTCGTCCAGAATCAAGTCATGGTGGCATTGTGTAGCTGGCTGGGCCAGTGCTTTGTCCAGTGGGGTCAGGCAGGTGTGCAAGGATCAGGCGTAGTGGGGTCTATGGCAAAATGGAGGATGAATGACACACTCAGAGGTCTCCAAATAATAGCAGCAAGAAAGATGGGTCTGTGGCAGGAGTCAGTATTCTGTCCGCTGTAATGGTCTTAGGTAGGAGAGGAGCGATGCCTTTTTTGAGGGGTGGAGAGCAGGAAGGGAGAGTCTATTTGCAAGTCTCTGTCAGTTTCCTAGAGACTCGCCATCCTTCTACCTGCCTGTCTAGCACGGCTTATCTCCCAGCGCGGATACTCTGCAGACGAAACGCTGGGGATGACGTTAGGTTCTGTAGAGGGCAGTGCCTGCCTCCGTTCTCAGACAGAAGGACTACGGCACTTCTGCCACAAGGGATGTGGCAGAAAGACCCTCCCTGGACGTAACTGACAGTGCCTTTAAACAAGACTAACCCTCGGGGACCAGACAGTGGCATAGCTGTGAGGTGCAGTTCTCTGCCAAGCTGGCCCACGTGGGCAGGTTCCCAGCTCTCGCCCAGAGCCTTCCTTCGGTACACTGGCATGGGCGTGGCTGTGTCTGGGCTGGCCAAGGCTGGGCGTGGATCATGGCACCAAGACCCCTGGGGGTGCTATCTCTCAGTCTCTGTCTCTCATTCATAGAAGAAATAAAAAATAAACTAAAAAAAAAAAAGAATAACCTTGTCTGAACATACCCTTTTATGTGAGAGGCTAGCTTTTCTTTTTTTCTTTAAGTTTTGCCATGGGGCATGTGTACTTAATGGAGACAGAGAAAGAGAGACAGAGAGACAGGGAGAGTGAGAAGTCACCCCCAGGAGGGATGGTCATGCTGCAATCCCATCTCCTCCATTCTCCTCTCTGGATTTTGGGCACACCTGCACATATGCCCAGAGAGCTTTTCAAACTGCCGGATCTGGGATTCCAACTGTGGAGTTGGCTATGGTATCCAGCACCTTAACCACCATGCCACCTGGCTGACATGGCTTCTTTTTATAACCCAGTGGCAGGCCCTTAGCCGATCTGAGTGGGTCCATGGAATGCCAGCACTTTCCCTCTTGCGTGGGGAGTGCACTAACTTCCACCCACTCCCACTGAGCGCTCTGTCTGGCTGGCTGCCTCCAGGGTGCCCTCGAAAGCCCGGAACTCCCCTCCCATTGCCGACGCATGTGCATCACTGTCCTAATTCCCTACTTCAGTAGTTACGTGGAAGCCAATGAGAGATCTGTGTGTGGAGGGAAGCTGCCTGTTTCTGCGAAGTCGAATTCTTTGGAAAGATGAAATAAAGGCAGGTTGCTCTAAGGTATTGCTGCCCCTGAGCTGTGGGAGAGAGAACGCTAAGTGACCGGGAGAGAGGTCTAAAATGTGGACAGATTCTACTCTTAGACTGGTTTACACCGAGGCTTCTCTCAGCTAAAGGGTCGCCCAAACAGGAAATGATCGATTTTGTATTACGAGCGTGGTTTTGGCAAGAAACGTAACTTTGGGGGCCAGCAGGTGGCAAGACGGTTACGGTGCTGGGTTCCCACATGGCCAAGGCAGTTTGAGTCCTCAACCCAGTGGCTTGAGGTCATCCTGGGCATGTGTGCATGCATGCCCAAAATCCCGAGAGGAGAATGGAGAAGGGATTGTGGTGTGGCCATCCCCCTGAGAAGGGAGGGGCGATTTCTCACTTTCCCTCGCTGTCTCTCTGTCTCTCTCCCACAAGTGCAAGTATCCTATGACCAAAAAAACCTAAATAAATAAATAAATAAATAAAAAGATGACTTTCAGGGTCGGCAGGTGGCATCGTGGTTAAGGGCACTGGACTCCCACATGGCCAACCACGGTTTGAGTCCCAGACCTGGCGGTTTGCTTTCCCTCTCTCTCTCCCTCTCTCTCTCTCTCACACACATGAACACATACTCTGTCCCTCTCTGGTCAAATTTAAATAAATAAATAAATAAAGTTAAAAAAAAAAAAGACGACTTTGAACTTCAGTCAGAGACCTATACTTGAAGAAGTAACCTTGGCCTATCTGAAAATACTGACAAATAAATTTGCTTTCTTACGTTTCATGATAAAATATCTCAGCTCTGTATGTATGCCTTGTCTATGGTTCTGCATTGTAAGTGCTGTTTCTTGTTATTCTCCCAGCCAGGGCCCACCTGCTGTTGTTCCGTTCCGCAGTTATATCCTAACCAAATCGAGTAGTCGACCAAAACTCTTTTAGAGAAAACAGCACTGTAAAAGCAGAGTACAGGTCTGGAAATACCTTAAAAATGCTTCCTGGGCCAGCCCGGTGGTGTGGCACTGGTGCACTGCTCAAGCAATGCTGGGTTCTTATGGAAGGTCACAAGTTCAGGTCCCCAGTCGCCTGCACATGCTGGGTACGTGTGCCCATGGCCCTGGCTGTCTGGGAAGGTAGGGCAGTGTTAGGTCAATTGAAGGTTCTTGTCTCTGTCTGTCTCTGTCTCTCACTCGTGCAAGAAATAAACCTAAAATAATTTTTTTTTACTGAAATTTTTTTAAGAGAAATTTTTACTAGAGGGTGTGTGTGCTTGCCAAAGAGACAGAAAGTGAGAAATAACTTCCCAAGGGAGATGGCCATGCCACAATCCCCTCAGGATTTTGGGTATCCGTGCACACGTGCCCAGTGTGAGGTTTAAGTCGCTGGGTGTGGGACTTGAACTGTGGTCAACTATGGGAGTCCAGTAATGTAACCATTATGCCATCTGCTGGGCCTCTTTACTGAAATTTTAAGTTTGATTCTCTCTCTCTCTCTCTCTCTTAGGGCACATGTACTCGCTGGAGAGAAACAGAGAGAGGGCAAGTGATCCTTTACCTCCCGCGGGGATGGCTGCACCGCAATCCCTTCTCCATTCTCCTTTCTGGATTTTGGTCATGCACGCACACATGCCCGGCATGATTTTCAAGCCATCAGGTCCAGGACTTGAACCACGGTCAGCCATGTGGGAGTCCAGCGATGTAACCACCATGCCACCTGCCTGGCCCCATGTTTGACTGTCATTTTATAGCATAGTTCTGTCTAGCTTTAGTTTATTAAGAACTTAAATGTGGGTGGTTATATATTTGGTAAAATCACAAAATCAACATTCTGTTTTCTTTTCCTGTGAAAAAATTCTCATAGAAATAATGCTTATCATGCAGTAGAAGGCAGTAGACGGTGATTTATTTCTCAAGTGCAAGGCTGTTCGAAATACTCTATAGCAGTAAAACGAGGCATTATAAACTGGCTTTAGTTCAGAGCACGGACTGAAAACTAGTCTTATATAGACTCTTGGTGGAAATCAGAAATGTAGAAGATAAAGAATACCGACAGTCTGCTCACCGATGGACGGCCCTGCCCCACGGCGCCCCTGGGTGCCCCTGGGTGCCCCTCGCTCATGCCATAGGGGCAGGCCCCTCCCTGCTCAGGCCATCCCGGTCCCCCCCAGGCCCCGAGCTTGGACCAGCATGGCTTCCTGGATCAGAGTCCCTCCGGGCAGTGAGGTGGCGCAGAACAGGCATGGCTATTTGGATAAACAAGACATGACATTTTCCTGATACTGACTTGGGCCTGAGTCCATGAGAGAGGGAGAGAGAGTTGAAAAATACCCTCCCTGAAGAAGAAACCTTGCGTTTTAGATGAAGACAGCCCCTAAAGGTAATAAGGGAGTCACCGGCCTTTTGTGATCCGCTGACAGTTAGCCGAAGCTAATGACACGATGCCACGTTTCTTTTCTCTCGGTTGTTCATCTTTCCCCATTTAGGGTGTTATTATTTTTTTTTTTTCTTAATGACCAAACTGGTTTTTAAACCGTCTCTTGCATTAGCCACAAAAGATGAGCTAGAATGATCATTTATTACCTGTGAATGGTAAGTGCCCCAGAATATCTGTTGAATGAATGAGCTAGCACCAGTTGTAACAGACTCTCCGTGGCTCGGAACCCTGAGGGAGGGAGGATCAGTGAGGTTAATAAGGCCCTGAGTGGAGAGCGGGGGCAGTCACGCCGCCGT
>NW_006160034.1:964299-984846 GCF_000334495.1 Tupaia belangeri chinensis
TAGGGAAATTGCAGGCCCCAGCTGGTAGTTGGAGTTGAGCCACGGCACCTGCATGTCTACAGTCCTTTCTGTGTCTTCCTCCTTTTCGCCACGAGAGCTCATTCTTTCGGGGCTCCCGTGGATGTCACTGGCACCCAATAAAACTCATTAAGCTCCTCTGCGGAGCGGTGCCAGGGCTCGTCCCTGTTGATGAGGGTGAATGCTTAAGTTGAAGGAGGAGCTTCTTTGTCCTGGGAGAAGTCCTTGTGGGCACGGTGATTCTGGCACACGGGTTCCGCGGTTCAGTAAGCTAATTAGATCAATCACATATTTTCCTTGGCAAGCTCTGGCAGCCTCTTTAAAACAAGAGCTAATCCGCTGGCCTTTGTGCGGGGAGATGTTATCAGACCCGGGTGCCCGTGGGCATTAGCCTTCAGCCGGTTCTTTATCTCCTCGTTGGAAACAGCTGTGCCCTTACACAGTAGATGCACAGCTCTCTGATTCCTCCTAATCACTTTTGTCACCTACGACAACACATTTTGTTTTCCTTGTTTGTTTTAAGCTCTTTTTTTTTTTTTGCCATAGGGTGTGTGCCATTGGGGAGAGAGAGAGAGAGAGAGAGTGGGGGGGGTGAGAAATCACCTCCCTTAGGGGGATGGCCACACTGTAATCCCTTCTCCTTCATTCTCTTCTTGGGATTTTGGACACGCATGCCTCATGCACCCAGTGTGAGTTTCAAGTTGCCAGGTCTGGGAGTCGAACCCTCCATGGTTGACTATGTGGGAGTCCAGCAGCTTAACCATTGTGATCCCTGCTGGCCCCAAGCAGTACACCTTTTCAGCCACCAACCCTGGCTTGTACAGAAGATGGTATCGAGTAATGCTTTGTTTTGTGCTACTATTGGTTAGGTTTTTAAAAAATGCTTTTAAAATAAGTCGTTGTATAATACAACCTTTAACAAAGTTTAAAGAAATCAGACTATGACATTTTTCATAAACTTCAGCAAAATAAAAGATATTCAAAAAAGTTTTTGGAAAATTGAATTAAGTGTAAGTTTCTTTTTGTGCAAAAATAAAAAATTGGAAATCGATGCATCATTTTTTTTACATGATGTGCGTTTTCCATGAACTGTTCGAAGCCCCTGCGTAGAAGGAAGTATTTCATTCACAGTCGTCAGTGGGTCATGAGCTACAACTTTCCCGCCACCCCCTTTCTTGGTTCACAATGTTCCGTGTGGTTAAGTTCTCTTAATTTTCCCTTCGAGGTGTGTCGATTTGCCCAACTCCATGTTCTTTGGTATCTCCTGGCCCATACCACCTGCTCTGCCTATAATTTCCCTCACTCGTCCTCTCTGTGTCAGGAACCCCTGCCGCCCCAGGCCAGCATTTCCCATGTGTATCTGCCAGCCTGCTTTGGATACACTCCTCTGTTTTATCCTGCGACTACTGTGCTCAGAGAGTTCTTCCTGTGTGCCCAGTAACGGAATGAGCCCAGTTGTGGAATGAGCTACAGCTCAGCTCCCTTACCTGACTTTCACTGATCGGATCCTATGCACTGAGCCAGTGGTAGTTCCTGGACCCTTCAAAAGCAAGTCGCCTGCCTTGGTTGGCTTGTCTTCCATGCCCTACGGAATGGCACCATGATGAAGGTGGGCCCTGCATTCAGATGGGTTTGGGATCAAGTGCTGGTCAGCCACCTGCCTTGGGAAGTTGGCCTCCCTGCACCTTAATTGCTCATCTGGAAATTAGGCATCGAAATGGGCCTTTCTGGGACCAGCAGATGATGTAATGATTACATTGCTGGATTCCCACGTAGTCAACTGTGGTTCAAATCACAGACCCAGCGGCTTAAAACTCAAGCCAGGCATGTGTGTGTGAGTACCCAAAATTCTGAGGGGATCGTGGCATGGCTAATCCCCTGGAGGGTGATTTCTCACTTTCTGCTTCTCTGGCAAGCGCACGCCCCTATAGCAAAAATATCTCTAAAAAAAAAGAAATGGGTCTTCCTTCATAGAGGTGTGAGCTGTGCATGCATCTGATACATAGTAAGAATTCAGCAAAAAGGTGCACTGCCACTGTTACCATGCCAGCTAAAATGCCCTTTAAGTCATTACATGGTAACGTACTGTGTTACGTTATGTTAGCACTTCCTCGGTGTTCCTGCGTGCCGGGCAGGTGCTGCCCTAAAATGCTTCCCTGCATTAATTCATCTCCTCCTGCCGAAAACTCTGCAGAGACAACTGATGCCAGTCCTGGTTTTTTGCTAGAGAGATTTTTTTGCTATAGGGTGTGTGTGCTTACTGGAGAGACAGAAAGAGACAGAGACAGAAAGTGAGAAATCACCCCCCCCCGGGGGGGGATGACCACGCCACAATCCCTTCTCCTCTGTTCTGCTCCTAGGACTTTGGGCACACACGCACACATGCCTGGCATGAGTTTTACGCCTCCAGGTCTGGGACTTTAACTGGGTTGGCCACGTGGAAGTTCAGCGCCTTAACCACGACACATCTGCTGGCCCCCAGTCCTATTTTATAAATGGGGAAACTGAGAATTTGAGAACTTGCCTAAACTCACTTAGTGGGCAAGTGGCAGGGTTAGGATTTGAACCTACCAAATCCAGTTCTAGCGTCTGTGCTCTTAAGCACTGGTTATAAACCTCAATTCTACTTGCACGGTAAAGACCCTATGATGAGCCCCCCCTCTAGAGCTATTCTGGCCTAACAGCCCATAATGAGATCTCCTTGTCTGAACACCAATGCATTTAGGGGCCAAAATAAGTTAGTAATTGCTAAAGCCTCCGTTGTTTTGTACTTTTCATTCATGTAAATACTAAACGTTTGATTATAGTTATTACATGCCATAGTAGAGAATTTGGAGTATGAAGACACAGAGGAAAAAATAAGGGACCAGCAGATGGCATAATGGTTACGTTGCTGGACTCCCACATAGCCAACTACAGTTTGAGTCCCAGACCCAGAGGCTCGAAACTCACGCCTGGCACACGTGTATGTGTGCCCAAGATCCCAGAGGAGAACAGAGGAGAGGGGATTGTGGCACAGCCATCCCCCTGGGGAGGGTGATTTCTCACTTTCTGTCTCTCTCTCTCTCTGGTGAGCACATGTGCCCCATAGCATAAATCTCTCCAAAAAAAGAAAAAGAAAATATACCCGGAGAGATCTACTATTCATAGGTTGTCCGTCCTCCTGGTCTTATTTGCAAATATGATAGTGGATTGTTGGAAAAGTCATGACACATTTTTATGTAGAAAAAATACATGATGAGTTTTCCGACAACCCAACACATTACATACCTAACAGGGTAGGGTATGTGTATACGTCATACTTAATTATGGTCATGCCACGTGTGTAATTCTGCATATTGCTTTTCTTGTTTAATATCATTTTGAGCATTTGCCTATGTTTTTAAATATGATTCTAAGTCACCATTACAGTGAATGCAAACAATTTAATTGCTTCTTCAGTCTGTCCATGGTGGACATATTATTTCCAATTTCTAAATGGTTACAAACATTTCTGCAATGAAATGATCAAAGTTTGTGGCTTTACCCGACCATGCGGTTCGAGTCTTGGACCCAGCAGCTTGGGAAACACACTGGGTGCATGTATGTTTATACCCCAGACCCCAACAGGATGGAGAAATGGAGTAGAGGGGACCGTGGCACGACCATGCCCTGTGATGTGTGGGGGTGCTTTCGCCTTGTCTCTGTCTCTGTCTCTCTCTCGCAAGAGCATACACACTCTGGCAAAAGAGAAGTCTTGTGAGAGGGTGCTTTCTCCCTCCCTCTCTCTGCCAACTACCTATGCCCTCTAGCAAAAGAGAGAGGAAAAAAAATTCCGTGGCCTTACAAAGGTTTCTGGTACCTATGCAAAATTGCCTTTGCAACTCTTGTGCGATTTATTACTTCTTCTGTAGTGAGGGACTCCACAGTGCTGCAGGGCGGTGGCTGACTGCTAAAATGATGCTAAGTCTTGCTAAGTGATGGACGGCCTAGGGCAAGGATCATGACTCCATTACATGACTCCAAAGTGCGTGAGCAATGAGCACGGGGCACTCCACGCGTGCTTATTCGTTTATCATTAGCGATGTGATGGCCTTCACAGGACGCTAGGATTTAGAAACTGACGGACACTGTGCAGTTCATTGAAGAGGGCCCCTGTTCTGAGTACAGCAAGACTCCGATTCAGTAGCTTCTCTGAGTCGGGTAGCTGGGTGGCTGCGTAAGTATTAGGTTTCCAGTTTTCAAACTCACTGATTTCCCGCCTTGTTTCACTGCAGCCTGCGCTGCAGGTCAGAAGGGTGGAGCCCGCCCTGCACTGGCTGTTCGTGCTTCTCCTCAAAGAGTGCTCGGTTCCCAGGAGGGTCTGGGTGGCATGGATTAGTATTTCTGTGTCTCGATAATGCAGAACGAAAAGTACATGAAATGACTTTTTACAGTTCAATTGTGTTTTTTTTTCTCTTGATATTGTGATAATTAAGTCAATAAAAGCAGTTTCAAGGCCAAAAACATATGTTAAATTCATACTCCTCCCTGGTTGGGGTGGTGTGGTGGTGAAGCTGGATTCCCACAAGGCAGACTGTGCGGTTTGAGTACCAGACCCAGCAGCTTGAAAAATACACTGGGCACGAGTGTGCGTGGGCCCAAAATTCCGAGAGGAGAGATGGAGGAGAAGGGATTGCAGCATGGCCATCCCCCCAGGGGGTGCCTTTTCTTTTTCCCTCACTCAGTGTTGCTCTCCAGTAAGCCCGTGTCCCTGTAACAACAATAACGAATACCTATATATTCGTATTCACCTCTACTGCCAATAAGATTGACTGACGTTACCAAGGCAAAAGGTTTCCTTACTTGTCTTTTTTTTTTTTTTGAGAGAGATTTTTTTTTGCTATAGGGTGTGTGCGCTTACCCGAGAAACAGAGGCAGACAGACAGACAGCGAGAAGTCATCCCCACCCCCAAGGGAGGTGTGACCACGCTGCAATCCTTTCTCCATCCTCCTCTCGGGACTGTGGGCACGCACACACATGGGCCCGGCATGAGTTTTGAGTTGCCAGGTCCGGGGCTTGAACCACAGTCGATTACATGGGAGTCCAGCGGTGTAACCGCCATACTATCTGCTGGTCACCTCTTACTCTTCTTAGTCTCAGAATAACCTCCCTTATCACCCCTCCTGTCCTTAATGAAGAACAAAGATGTTACCTACTGATGTCAAAAATTACCTTAATGGATTAAAATGTCTGTCTAAAAATAAACAATGAAAAAATAAACCTGCTTTGAGAAAACTCATTTTTGTGGAAAGATCTTAATACCATTGAATATGCTTTATGATGTACAACTTAGAGAAAAAAATTTAAAAGATAATTATCTTTAATAATTATCCCATTTATCTTTTGGAAGAGATACATTATAGCTGTCTAGAGATTGTGGAAATGATAGGTAAAACTGGGCTTACACTTTGGCCAAAAATCTTCTTTTATTTTCTTTCCTTTTTTTAAATTAATTAATTAATTTACTCAACATGTGCGCACACACACACGTGCGCATACACACACACACACTCTTATACTATTTTTTAAGAGAGAGATTGTTACTATAGGGCGTGTGTGCTCGCCAGAGAGAAAAAAAATGAGAAATCACCCCTCTGGGGGGATGGCCATACCATAATCCCTTCTCTTCCATTCTCCTCTTGGGATCTTGGGCATGCACGCACATGTGCCCAGTGTGAATTTCAAGCCACCAGGTCCAAGACTCAAACCGCAGTCGACTATGTGGGAATCCCGTGATGTAACCATGACGCCGTCTTCTGATCCCACAACAAATTATTTATATATATGTATATATATTTTTAAGTTACCATTTTCTTTTTAGTCAAAGTTGTTTCCTATTTATCAAGATAAATTAATCACTCTATTTAGTCTGAGCATGTGTACACTCGCAGGGGGGCGGCAGGGAGACAGAGGGAAAGTGAGAAGTCACTCCCCAGGGGGTATGGCCATGCCATAGTCCGTTCTCTTCCATTCTCCACTCAGGATTTTGGGCGCCCTGCTTGATTTTCAAGCTGCTATGCCTGGGACTTGAACCCTGGCCAGCCATCTGAGAGTCTAGTGCCTTGACCCCCACACCACCTGCTGGCACGCATTGTGTAAGGCCCTGGGAATAGAGCAGCGAGCAGCACCTAGCCCTCACCATCCCAGAGTGGGGCACAGGCCAGTTCCGGGAATGCTTCCCAGTGGGGAGACCTCTCTACCAGGATCCGAGGGGTCAGAGGACTGAAGAGTGGGCCTGCCACGACCAGATCTGGGCTTGGGACGAGAGGATTCAGCACGTGGCTTCACTGTTCATGTGGACACACCTACAGGACCTCTTAAAGAAGGAGGGCCATGGGGACATTCACGCTTCATAACGGAACCTTTATCTCAGAAACAGAAACCCTTCGCTGCTGGTTGAGACCCAACGCTTTCTGTGTCTAGCTGACCAGGCCAGGTTCTAATCACAGGGACATTCCTGGCACCCTCTGTCCCAGCACCCCAGGCACTGCCGCCCCGCTTCTTGCTTGAAAACTGCATGGCGGTTTCCCCTCTCCTTGGCAGATACGATTAGAGGGGACACTTTGCAGTCGGGAGCCGGAGGGACTAGTGTGGCATGCCTTCATGGTGGTGCCCCCCATTTACTCCATCTCGTTCTCCCAAAGAGCTGTCATAAAATGCGGCCCATCAGTGGCATCCTGTGTGTGTGAGAAGAGGCAGAAGTGCCTGCAGATACGGGGCTGCTGAGATTCGACTCCCTGAAGCCGTCAGGACTCACTCTCCCTCTTCACTGCGCCCCTTGCCCGTCGGGACAGGCCACAGACTCCCAGAGCGCCAAGGCCGACACCTGCAGCTCGCCTCGTCCAATGTTCTTCAGACTTTCTTAGACACTCTTTATTTTTCCAACGAAACCTTCCATGGAAATCCAGGACATAAATCTCTTAAGAAGCAGCGAACTGGCATATTAGAGAGTTTTAATTATTCATTGTGTTTTAAATGCCTGGAGGGCCGATGCTCCCCAAAGCTTGTGAGTTCTAGCAGGCACAGATGGAAAAATGGCTCCCAGTAATAGCTCGCTTTATTAGTGCTTGAGAAAGACACTGCTGAGCACTCCTCCACAGGGTCGTGATTCAGTCTCCCCTGCCACCCTGCAGCCCCGCGCGGAAGGTGCCATTATCATGTCTCTGTTTTGCAGATGAGGCTCTAGGCTTAGAGAAGTTGAGGCCCATGACTAGGAAATAACAGAGCTGGTCCCCGAGACTGGAGCTCCCTAAGTACCCTTAGCGAATAATCCCGCAGAAGCTCGTCATAAGATGCTGTGGGTCGTTGTCAGCACCAGGATGGGGCCAAGAATTCCGACCCCTCGTCCAGTGTTCTTTGTGTCACGTCATGATGACAACTGCGTGGGAAGTCTCAGCTAGCTCCCCGGAAATAATCTCCGTAGAACAAAATGACATACAGGACACATGACCTTCTTTTTTCACATAGCTGAAGAAAGGTCTTGTTAAGGAGCCAGCAGGTGGCGTGATGGTTCAGGTGCTGGACTCCCACGTGGCTGACTGTGGTTCGAGTCCTGGGCCTGGCGGCTTGAAAATCACACCAGACATGTGTGCACGCTTGCCCAAACTCCCAAGAGGGGAATGGAGAAGGGGTTGCCACTGGGTCATCCCCCCTGTGAGGTGATTTCTTGCCTTCCCTCTCTCTGTCTCTCTCCGGTGGGTGTATATTCTCTATGGCAAAACAAACAAACAAACAAAACAAACAAACAAACAAAAAACCTTAAAAAAAAAAAAAGAGGAACCAGCAGTTAGCATAATGGCTATGTCACTGGACTCCCATGTAGTAACCGCGGATTGAGTCCCGGAACCGGTGGTTTAGAACTCACGCTGGGCACGTGTGCGTGGGTGCTCAAGATCCTGAGAGGAGAATGGAGAAGAAGGGATTGCGGCGTGACCATCCCCGCTGGGGGGTGATTTCTCGCTTTCTGTCTCTCTGTCTCTGTCTGTCTGGCGAGCGCACGCGCCCTATAGCAAAAAAAACTCTCAATTGCTTTAAGGGACCAGCAGTTAGCGAAATAGCTATGTCACCAGACTCCCATGTAGTCTAACGCGGTTCGAGTCCCAGACCCGGTAGCTTAAAACTCACGCTGAGTGTGTGTGCGTGCATGCCCAAGATCCCAAGAGGAGAATGGAGGAGATGGAATTGTGGCATGGCCATTGCCCCTGGGGTGTGATTTTTCACTTTCTGTCTCTCTGCCTCTGTCTGGCTTTCTGGAGAGCACGTGGGCCCTATAGCAAAAACCTCTCCAAAAAAAAAAAAAGAAGAGTGGTCTTTTTGAAAAGGAAATGAGTATATGTTGGAGGGGAAGAAGAGTCTCTCCACTCTTCCCCCTTATTCTGTACCGTTTGTAATCAGAAGACCTGAAAAACCTTTGAAAAGTCAGGCTTATTTTTTTAAGGAGGAAGTTAATGATGTTTTTAATTTAATTATCTTATTCTCAAGGTTGTTGGGATTTACTTATTTTTAAATTAGGCAAGTCATCTGGCAACCTAACATGAGGGATAAATGCTTTTTAAATGGTAACACAGGGTAACAGCCACTTTTTTTTTTTTTAAGAGACTTTTGCTATAGGGCGCGTGCACTCACCAGAGACAGCGAGACAGAAAGTGAGAAATCACCCCCTAGGGGGGATGGCCACACTGCAATTCTTTCTCCTCCATTCCCCTCTCAGGATCTTGGGCACGCATGCATACACACCCGGTGTGAGTTTTAAGCCACCGGGTCTGGGACTCGAACCGCGGTCGACTACATGGGAGTCCAGCGACATAAGCCATTATACTAACTGCTGGTCCCAGTAATAGCCACTTTTTGTGATGATTCTTAATACTAGTTTGGGTGGAGTTAACAGGTGGCATGATGGGTAAGGTGCTGGACTCCCACATGGTCGACCACTTGTTCAAGGCTTGGACAGGGCAGCTTAAAAATCATGCAGGGGTCGTGCCCAAAATCCCAAGCAGAGAATGGAGAAGGGATTGTGACATGGAGGGGGTGTGATTTCTTACTTTCCTTCTCTCTCTCTCTCTCTCTCTCTCTCTGGAGAGCATATGTACCCTGTGGTGCAAAGGAAAGTTTTTTGTTTGGGAATCACTTAGGACTGTTAGAGCCTGGGTATTGGGAAATACTGATAAACACGCTGAAACAGCCTTCCTGTCTCTTTCTTAGTTTGCCTGACAAAGGTGCTATTCTCTCCCTGTTTGAAGGCTGGTACTGATGCAAAGAATTATTATTATTATTTTAAAAATACCTTATTTTCTTTTTTGTCCCAAGCACCTTTAGTAACCCCAGATATGCAGTCCCTAGTTGGCAGATGCATGCCATCCGGGGTGTAGATGCCGAGGTGGAGATTTGTCTGCAGGCGTTTGTCAGGGGTGCTCTCTGCATCAGCTCACCTGCCGGGAGAGGAGGCAGGGCTGGGTGGAGGCCATGCCGGGCTGCCAGGAGGCCTCACTGATGAGGTCAGGCCTACAGGGGGCTCTGGGTCCGGATGGCCCCTCAGAGTTGTGCTGAGTGGGCTGAGGAGTCACACTCCCCCTTTGCCATGGATGTGGACTTGCCCAAGGAGGGCCATCATCTTAGGCAAAGCAGCCTTTTCAGCAGAGGGTGTTTTGGAGGGGCCGGCGGCCAGGAGCACTGCTAGCACCAGGAGGAGTGAACCCTCCCGTCCTGGCGGGCCTGGGGGTATCAGCCTCCATTACCGTGCTGCCGACTTGGACGCTCAATGGAAGACTGGGAGCACGTGCACAGGGTACATCCTCTCTCCAGTGATGAATCTGAGGGCTCTCCGGGAAGCTCTTGGGATTTGCATATTTGGAAAAATTATACATTGATTTCCATTTATTTATTTTGGCACCAAAATCAATTTGGACTTTACATTTTCCCACACACTTTTGGAAGTATTGGAACATAGTCTTAAGGCAGTGGGTTGATGTGCAAGGTCTCCATGAACACATCCGTTTCCCCCCGGCGTGGGTGTCTGTGTTAGGAAGGTCTGGTCCGTAATCCGGTAAAAACAGAACCGCCTTGGGAACCAGCAGTTAGCGTAATGGCTATGTCGCTGGACTCCCACGTAGTTGACCGCGGTTCGCGTCCTGAACCCGGTGGCTTAAAACTCACGCCAGGCGCGTGTGCGTGCGTGCCCAAGATCCCAAGAGGAGAATGGAGGAGAAGGGATTGCGGCGTGACCATCCCCCCTGGGGGGTGATTTCTCGCTTTCTGTCTCTAATGTCTCTCTCTGTCTGTCTGGCGAGCGCACCCTCCCTATAGTGAAAATCTCTCCAAAAAAACCCCCAAAAAAACAGAACCGCCTTTCTCATTCAGTCTCCTTGACCCATCATGTGCTGTCTTCTAGTATGAAACCCCAAACCTGGCCAAGTCACGATCCTTAAATTGCTCACGTAGAAGTGTGCTTCGGATTGTAATTATCCGGGGAGACCTCTGGGCACACACCACGGGGAGACAAGCGAGGGGTACAGGAACGCCCTCACCCCAGAAGTGCAGAATGCGACCCCGACGGCTCACCGGGAGGGCCGATGGGATCCATGACCCGCATTTGTATTTCAGATACTGCGTGGTTCGGTTCTTCATAGACAGTTACAGAGAGGCACGTCTAGTTATGTCTTAACTCGCTCATTTAAATTCTGCTCGCTGGACTCAGCGTGTACACAGCCGAACGTATGGGCTGCTCCTCGTGTCACTGGTCTACCTGTGCCACAGGAAAAAGAAAACTCGGACATGTTTAGACTCCGCGTTTGGCTAGTTCGTCTTTCAGTCGACGCTAAGGTAGCCTCTCTCTTGGAATAAAGTGATGAATTGGATCTATTGGAGGGATATATTAAATGTTAATGTTTAGTGGTATTTTTTTTTTTTTCCGTTTTACTGTCAAGGTAATCAGTTTTGCTTGTTTTTTTTTTTTTTTTTCTAACATGTACTGAACTTCTAACCAGCTGGGCATCATTTGTATGGCTAGACGTTACGTGAGGATGCAGCGTCTGTTGAGGCTGGAACTCCACATTTTCTGGACGGTGGGAGTGATGGCTCTGGCGGTAGAAGGCGTTCAGCCTCTTCCGGTCATTATCTGCCTGTCCCCAATCTTTTAATCTCCCTGTAAAATGGATTTGTGGCAAGTTCCACAACTTAGGACAAAGCAAGCAAACAAACCAACAAATGGAGGTATTTTATTAGGGGACAAGAAGCAGGGAATCACAGGGTTTTTTGTTCGTTTGTTTGTTTTTAAGGTTTTTGCCGCAGGGTGTGGGCACTTGGAGAGACAAAGACAGTGAGAGGGAACGTGAGAAATGACCCTTTAGGGGGATGATCACACCACAATTCCTCTTCCTCTGTTCTCCTCCTGAGATTTGGGGCATGCTTGGGGCATGCACGCATGCATGTGTGCCCGGCATAAGTTCCAAGCTGACGAGGCTGGGACTCGAACCGTGGTCGGCCATGTGGGAGTCCAGTCCTTAACCACTTGCTGGCCCCTCATGCTGTATTGTTACCATCATCGGGAGTGTCCTCTGTGCCTAGGTGACTCTCTTCTCTGGGTCACCCCAGATCTATTCCTACGCAAGCGTGGCGATGATGAAGGAGACCCCTGGTGAGGTTGGTTCTACCCCTCACCTCCTCACGACTGCGGGCTGACTCCTCCCTCCCTCCCAGTCCTGGTCCTCCTGGCTCTTCCTCTTGGTGGCCACGTGAGCACTCTCTCTAAGGAGCTTCCACGTCTTTTTTTTTTTTTTTTTAATGTTTTTGTTATTGTATGCTTGTGCTTACCAGAGAGACAGAGACAGACAGAGAGACAGAAAGCGAGAAGTCACCCTCCAGGGGGGGTGGCCATGTTGCAACCCCTTCTCCCTCATTCTCTTCTCAGGTTTTGGGGATGCACACACATGTACCTGGCTTGAGTTCCAAGCCTCTGGGTCTGGGACTCGAACTGAAGTGGGCCATGTGGGAGTCCAGCGACATAGTCCTTACATCATCTGCTGGTCCCTCCATTTCTTCTAGAAAACAGGGTGTCTGTGAGAGTTGAATAGACAAGACAGAGGAGTGCCTGGCTGGGAGATGGCAGCCTGCTCGCTGGTGATTCAGACACTCCTGAGGTAGACTCTGCAGTAGCCCCTGACTCCCAAGGCCGAGGCTGGGCTCTATTCCCAAGCTCCACAGCCTGTCTCCGGGCCTTGGATTAAATGCTTATTGAGTCAACTCTTAAATCACCCCAAGTGTGGCCCTTCCTCTCAGGAAGACCAGGGTCTGGTTCTGAAATGACTACAACACAGAGCGGGACTACAGGGCTGCAGAGAGATGCTGTTCAATGAGGAGGTTTGGGAAGACAGCAGGCACACAGTAGGCACACAGCATGCACACAGTAGGTGCTTAGTCGGTGCTTAGGTCAGCATTATGTGTTTGATCTGGGCAACCAAAGGTTTGGGGATGCTGAAAATGTTTGCTAAAATATATTGCACATATTCTGTTTCTATTCTTGAGTTTTAACCACTTCAACTTTTCATGCCTACATGGTCTTTGAACTATGTGTGTGACAGGGGTGGACAGAGGGCTCTTTCTGAGCTCACGCAGGTGGGATTAAATCTGGGGACACATGTTCCATGCATCCAGTTCTTCTGGCGCCTTTGCAACCATGTACTGAATACGGTACCTTTCTGGGGTGCACTGTTAGGCTGAGGATATGGCAGTTTCTCATGCCTGGTTGTAGTTAATGCATATATAGATCATTCAAACATCTTCGCCTTTTAAAAACTGTCATTATTTAGTTATTCTACCAAACAACTTTGAAAAGATTCTTTCTCCAGAGAGAGAGAGAGCCGGAGTAGAATGAATTACTTTTAATCACCCTGCTTTGGATAGTACGTTCCGCTTTGCGGTCCTCACTCCAGTTGCAACTAGATTTTGGGGGGAGCCTCGGGGGATCTGCTCAGACTGTGGCTTGTTTGATTCCCCCGAGGCTGCGGCCCTTTGATCTCCTCCTGCGGGCTCCTCTGATCTGCTCTGTAAGGTGTTTGTGTCTCTGTGTGATGGATGCCTCACTGACCCAAGTAAATGGAAGAAAATTTCCTCCAGCCTTTAAATGTATTGCTTTCCTTGTTCTTTCAAAAAAACATGCTTTTCTTGGGTAGGAGCGTTTTAGACGTACTTGGCATCAAATCAACAGAACTGAGGCCTTTAATGGATTTCGAGGCACCAAGAAGTGGTTTTATGGGTAAGAATCCACTCTGCTTTCTTTCTCCGACCCTATGTCTCCTATCATAGCAAAACAACCGCCCCCTTCTCGTCCTCTTTCTTCTCCTAGTTTCTGAAACCAGAGTATCTGATTTCATTACAGCGTGTACTATTTTTGTTTCACTTTTTGGAAATAGAACGTGTTTGAAGGGTCTCTGTTGTCATTTTTCTTTCTTTCTTTTTTTCCCCTGTGGAAGAGGAAGGAAAGCTGTCAGATGTGGACTGAGTAAATTAAATGATGAGGAGGATAGTCGATGGAGTTACCAAGATGGAGTTACCAAGGTTCGGGAGCCGAGTCTGAGAATGGCTTTGATGTTGCAGAGAGTCTCGTCCATGATTCTGAGAGAGTCGGCTTTTTGGTAGGCTGTTGATTTGACTAATTAGTCCCAGGCTGGCTGGGTAAATGAATCGCTCAAGTCAGCTAGTAATTTTGATCAAATCAACGAGTAATTACGGTTTTGTGCAGGCAGCGAGTATAGAATGCTCATTATGTGGGGCTGAAGATGTTATTGTGATAATCACGTAAGAGACTGAATTTAAGCGCCACGGCCATCCTGTACCTTTCTCTTACTCCGAGGCTTAAATTCTCAGAACCTGGGATAGAACAGGTTGTTTGAAGAGGATCATTTTATGCTCGCAATCAACAACGTGTAAACATGCGGAAGGTTCTCTAGTGCGAAGGTGAATACGCTCCGCTCCCATTTTGAATGTCCTTTAATTGTTTTCAATATATTTTTTTAAGAATTATTTTATTTAACTTTATTTACTTTTAATTTGACCAGATAGGAAGAGAGCGAAAGTGAGAAAGCAAGCTGCTTGTCCCAGGACTCGAACCACAGTCGGCCAGGTAGGAGTCCAGGGCCCTTAGCCATCACACCACCTGCCAGCCCCAATGTACTTTAATTTTAATAATCACATTTTTGGAAGCTTTTAGAACTAAAAATATGGTCAGATTTTTTTTTTTTTGAGAGAGAGATTTTTGCTGTAGAGCATGTGTGTTCGCCAGAGAGACAGAGACGAGAGACAGGGAGTGACCCCATCCCTTCTCTTTTATTCTCCTCTCAAGATTTTTTGGGCACACAAACACATATGTCTGGCATGAGTTTCAAACTGCCGGTTCTAGGACTCGCACTGGTTGGTTATGTGGGAGGGAGTCCAGTGCCTTAACCACTACACCACCTGCTGGTTCCTAATAAGTTCAGATTTTTACAGCCCCAAATTCTCTTCAGGCTCCTCACAGAAAGAACCTAGACTGAGCAATGTATGGGGCAGAGCAGGAAGTTATTGTTGCTAATTTTCTTACCGGAGTATTTGCACGATCAGGTCTTCCCAAGCCCAAATGCTTACATCATCCGGGTTCTATTCTATCTAAGTTTTTCCCTCAGTTTTGAAAACTTTCGGGGGACCAGCAGATGGTGTAATGGTTATATCGCTGGACTCCCATGTAGCAACTGTGGTTTGAGTCCTGGACCCAACAGCTGAAAATTCACACCGTGCGTGTGTGCGTGCATGCCCAAGATCCCAAGAGGAGAATGGAGGAGAAGGGATTGCTGTGTAGCCATCCCCCCACCCCGGGGGGTGATTTCTTGCTCTCTGTTTCTGACTGTCTCTATCTGGCAAGCATACGCACTCTATAGCAAAAATCTCTCTCTCAAAAAAAAAAAAAAAAAGAAAGAAAGAGAAAGAAAATTCTTTCTAGAGTATGATATTTATTACTGAGTTTCTACTTGGCAGTGTTTATGTGCTATATTTATGGGTGTCACTGTAAAATATTTTGAAAACAGAGACATGTTTACTTCATGGAAAAATCTGTCTTTAATTTTACTAGAGTTGTCTTTTGGTGGGTTACCTGCATCTGATCTCTTTTCTTTTTTCTGTTCTGTTTATCTATTCATTTCTTTTATGAGAGAGAGAGAGAGAGACAAAGAGACAGCATTCCCCACCGGTCCTGACGCTGTGATAGACCCCAGCCTCAGCCGGCCACGGATCAAGGCCCCGTGCATGGCCTGTATCTTCAGGGAGGTCTCCAGATGTGAACCCGGAACCTTCCCACGTGGGCCAGTTCCACCAAGCACCATGTCTTCCCTCTGCACCACCGTCCAGTTCTAACTTTGGGTTTATCCCCAAGGATGTGTAGGCATGCTCCTCCCGTTCCCTTGCTTGGTCCTAGTGTCCACCTGCCTCTCCCAGTGTGGGCAGCTCACTGTCTTATTCTTGCTTCCGAAGACACATTATAGTTTGTACAACCTGACCCCAAACGCCTACTCATTTGCTGGATACTCAACTCCCTTCCCATTTTAATGAGGGAAGAGGCATGTTGGCTTCCAACGAGGGCCTTGCTAAGGGCTATTCGGTAGCAATTCAGAATATTTTCATGTTTTGCCCATGTGCTAACATTAGGACCTAGTGCCCAGATAAATTGCAATCCGTTGTAATGGTGTTGGGTAAGATCATCCACTCTCGGTCCTTCCTGAGGCCTTAACATGGAAGCTTTTATTACAGATATACATGTTACTATTATATGGATTTTCTTTTCTTTTTTTTTTGCAAAAGTAGGAACTACCTCAGTTCCCGTTTTGCATCCATACCCTCTTCCCAGCCCCTTTGATTTTCAAAGCTAATTAACTCTCCGGTGCAGGATGCTTCTGCGGGGGAAGTGGGCACCCTGTCCATTCTAGCTCATTGTTTTCGAACTGAAGCACCAATTTGAGGGAGAAACTGTGCCCAAACCAAAACGAATCAGCAGCAGAACTTAATTTAGAGCACTGCCTCAGACTTTTCTCTTCTTGCTTCGCGTTCACTTCTTTTCCCCTCCATACGAAAGACACTGATGCGTACATGTTAATTTAGTGGAGATGGGTTTTAATGAAGGGCGCGTCGACAGCCTGAAACCATTCAAGTGGAAGCAGTCACTCTAGAGGCAAGCGGGGATGAATTGAAACAGAACAGGGGAGGCTTGTAATCTACCCTCTCGCGTCTTGGAGGCTTGTAGATAAATTAAGGCTTTTTGTTTGTTCGTGTTTTCGTTTTTGCTATGAGCCTGGTGTGCTCACTCGCCAGAGAGAGGGAGTGGGAAAATGAGAAATCGCCCTCCGGGGGGACAGTGAGGCTGCACTCCCTTCTCCTCCATTCTCCTCTTGGGATGTTGGGCGTGCACACACACGTGCCTGGTGTGAGTTTCTAGCCACGAGGTCCAGGGCCCGAACCGCTGTTGATCACGTGGGAGTCTAGGGCTTTAGCTACTATGTCACCTGTTGGCCCCTTTCTCCATGAGGACAGTGGTTGGTTGGGGTGGCGTGGGGTGGGGAAAGTGCAGACGGTGGCAGCTCTTGAGTCACAAGGCCATCCTTGCAGTGACAGAGGAATTGGTCAATATGAGTCATTCCAGGTTTGACTTTTATTTCTTGGAAGTGCAGCATATTATGTCTGAATTCTGGGCCCCCGAGCAGAAATTAGAGCCTCGGTTACCCGCCATTAACTGCAGATTACACAGGGCTCCTCCTCTTGTAGGGTCTCGGAAAGGCTGTGGCTCTGCTGAGGTTCTCATCTGTGCCAGAGTTAGTCTTGCACGGGACGTGCGTGCGCTGTGGCCGGTGCGTCCCTGAACACCAGGGAGAGGGAGTGGAGCCCTCGTCAAGCGAGGTAGGGAGCTGTCCCATTTGCAGCTGACGGTCTCTCGTATCATTTCCAAAACCACAGAAAGATCACTGTGGCAAAACGAAGGCTTCGAAGCTGTCAGATCTCTTGTTTGTGCATTTAAAACAAATGAAAGGTTCTTTCGTGTTTTCTTTTCTGTGTGTGTGTATGTGTGTGTGTGTGTGGGTGGGTGTGAGAGAGAGAGAGAGAGAGAGAGAGAGAGACAGATGCATCCCTAACAGGATCTTCATGCCACAATTCACCCCCCGCCTCGGTCAGCCCAGATCATGGGCATGTGTGTGTGCATCCCCAGTGTACAAAGGGAGGCCTTAGAACCTGAACCTGAGACCTTCCCACATGGGTCCCACAGAACATTGCATTACCACTGTGCCATTTTGAGGTTGGCCTCAAAATGTGTAGTATTTTAAAAAGAGAAAGATTAAGAAACTTATTTACATACATATGCTAATCTGATTTTCAGAATAAAGTTTAGTATGAAAGAAAAGGTTTTGTATAAGTAGAAAAAAATCCTATAAGAAAAGGCAAACGGAGCCAGCAGCTGGCATAGTGGTTAAGGCACTGGACTCCCACATGGCCAACGGTGGTTTGAGTCCCAGACCTGGCAGCTTGAGACTCATGCTGGGCACATGTGTGTGTGTGCCCAAAATCTCAGGAGGAGAATGGAGAGAGGATTGTGGGGTGATTTCTGGGGGTGGTTACCCACTTTCTCTCTCACTGTCTCTCTCTCTCTCCAGTGAATGTACATGCCCTCTGGCAAAAGACTTATTTTAAATAAACAAACAAAAGCCAAATTAAGAGTCACATGTCAGGCTCCATGATCTGCATCTAAGTCCCGGCTATTTAGGAGGCTGAGGCAGGAGGGTCTCGAGTTTGAGACCCAGACCACACAGTTAGACCTTGTCTGTAGGGGAAAGAAAAAGAGTTGTGAATAGAGACAAAATTATCCCAGTATAATGACAGTAAACTGCACTTCAGGAAGCGATTTGCGATTTGAGAAATCTTTGCAGTGCGCTCCTTTTACTTTTACTTCGGTTTTTCTTAAAAAGAGGTCCTTAGAAAAAATTATTGAGGGCACCAGCAGTTGGCATAATGGCTATGTTGCTGGACTCCCATGTAGTCCACCGCAGTTCGAGTACTGGACCCAGTGGTTTAAACTCTCGCCAGGCGCATGTGCGTGTGTTCCCAAGATCCCAAGAGGAGAATGGAGGAGAAGGGATTGCAGCGTGGCCATCTCCCCTGGGGCGTGATTTCTCGCTTTCTGTCTCTCTGTCTTTCTGGCGAGCACATGTGCCCTAGAGCAAAACCTCTCCAATAAAAAATTTAAAAAAAAGAAAGAAAAAATTATTGAGAAACTTTGGGACCCCTAGAAAAGACTTGAGGAATCTCAGGTCTCCTTAGACCGATAAAACTTTTGGTAGACCAGGGGCCCGGCAGGTGGCATGGTTGTTAGGGTACTGGACTGCCAAATGGCCAGCTGCAGTTCAAGTCCCAGACCTCCTGGCTTGAAAATCTCACTGGACGTGTGTGTGCGTGCATGCCCAAAGTCCCAAGAGGAGAAGGGATTACAGTGTGGCTACCTCCCCAGGAGGTGATTTCTCACTTTCCCCCTCTCTGTCTCCCTCCAGCGATCACACGTGCCTATGACAAAAACCTAAAAAAAAACAACTTTGGACAGAGCATGAACTTTACAGATTCCTGGAGATACTAAGCCCCATTGGCCGGAAGTAAACTGCATATATTTAACTCAGTAAGTGTTGTCGTATAGTACTGTTAAAGTGCCCATTTTAAAAAAGCACTCGATGGGCCCAGCAGATGGTGTAACGGCTCTGTCCCTGGACCCCACACAGTTGACTGTGGTTTGTCTTGGACCTGGCAGCATATAACGTGTGCCGGGTGCGTGTGCATGCATGCCGAAAATCCCAAGAGGAGAATGGAGGAGAAGGGATTGCAGCATGGCCACCCCCACCAGGGGAAGATTTCTTGCTTTCTGTCTCTCTGTCTCTCCAGCAAATGCATGAGCCCTATAGCAAAAGTTTCTCTAAAAAAAAAAAAAATACACTCTTTATAAATAGCCTTGCCACTCTTCTGAATTCTTTACACATTCCTTAATGCCATTTTTATCCATATCTATTCCACTGGAAGGTAACAGTTTGTATAACAGATGTGGTTGTCTGCCCTTTGGGTGTTTGTAATGAACGTGGTCACTGGAATTGAGTCACAGGCTGCTTCTTACCCACTCACACCACCGCGCTATCACTGTGTGCTCGCCTTCCTTTCGTGTGGAGACCAGAGAGACTTGGAGTTTGCTGTAATTTCTATCTCAAGCTCAACTTGGGCACTCTTCCTTTTGTTTAGGGTATCCATTTGCATTTCTTTTGTTAAAAAAAAAAAATGCTTTTGCTAATTGGGCCAGTCAGGCGTGGTGGCATGGTGGTTAAAGTAGCTGAATCCCACACGGCTGACTCCGCAGTTCAGGTCCTGGACACTACAGCTTGAAAAACACTCCGGGTGTGCGTGCGTGCCCAAAATCCCGAGAGGAGAATGGAGGAGAAGGGATTGTGGCATGGCCATCCCCGCTGGGGGGTGCTTTCTTTCTCTCCCTCCCTCTGTCTCTGGTGAGTGCATGCACCCTGTAACACAATGAAACAAACAAGCAAACAAATCGTTTGCTAAGCAGTACAGAGACATGGTACAAAGTTGAAAAGTGAGAAAGGGTGCACAGTGAAAAGTAGGGCTCCCTCCCTGGGCGCCCCCGCCCCCCAGTGCCCCCCCCCCACGCAGAGGCGGCCTGCGGAGTTCTCCGTGCCCTCTCCCGCGTGTTTACAAGCAGACGGAGGGATGCATCGTTTCGTCCTTTCACACGTCGCGCCAGCCTGTCCTTGCTGCTGTCCTGGCAGCTCTGCCGTCTCAGCACCTAGACAGCTGCCCCTTTTTTTTCTTGTAAACTGAGACATAGAATTCCACTATACGGAAAGGCCGCCCTTGATCTAACCGGACCGTGGCCGGTGGGTATCAGGATCTTGCCGACCGCTTGCCTCTCCTGCAGCGTACGGTGGCTAGCGCCGGGGTTCGAGAGCTGCTCGTGGTTAAGGAGGACGCGTCTGGGGTCTGAGTCACACCCCGCGGTGTCTGTGGGACCTGGATTGGGTGGGTTCCTCTCCCTCCTGTTCCCAGCAGAACACCTGTCACCACAGGAACCGCCCAACTCCACAACCAGCTCTCCCCTGCCACCTTTAGAATTTGACTAGGCTTTTCACCTGACTCGGGGCCCTAATTTAGGTTTTTACCATGAATTTATCTTTAAAGTGTCGTCTAAACTTCTTTTGAAGTGAGGTGATTCGTTGGACCCTTCATAGAATTGGCTGAGAACGCCGGTCACCTCGCTCCAGAAAAACATGGCCACAGTGTATGAGATTCACGGAGGCACTGTCGTGTCACTCATTGCACGTAGTACTGACGACACGTGTGCATAAAGAACCTTTTTTTTTTTTTTCAGAGATTTTTGCTATAGGGCGCATGCACTTGCCAGACAGACAGAGAGAGACATAGAGACAGAAAGCGAGAAATCACCCCCCAGGGGG
>NW_006160034.1:985400-987897 GCF_000334495.1 Tupaia belangeri chinensis
GCGAGAAATCACCCCCCAGGGGGGATGGTCACACCGCAATCCCTTCTCCTCCATTCTCCTCTCGGGATCTTGGGCACGCACGCACACGCGCCCGGCGTGAGTTTAAGCCACCAGATCTGGGACGCGAACCGCGGTCGACTACGTGGGAGTCCAGCGACATAGCCATTATGCTAACTGCTGGTTCCTGATAAAGAACCTTTTGGAAAGGAGGCTGTCTTCATGTGACTGTTACAAAAGATAATCATCGCATCATCTTGATTACACAGCATTGCTTTGAAGGGACTGTGGTGGGGAACAGGCTCTGACGGACAGACTGCAGACAGGCAGCAGACTTGACACCGTAACAGGCCGCGGGCAGCCGCTTTTCCACAGTAAATGGCCAAGACACGTTATGTTGGTCAAAACCATTTCTTGCAGGAACATTTCTTTCTTTCTTTCTTTCTTCCTTTCTTTCTTCCTTTCTTCCTTCCTTCCTTCCTTCCTTCCTTCCTTCCTTTCTTTCTTTCTTTCTTTCTTTCTTTCTTTCTTTCTTTCTTTCTTTCTTTCTTTCTTTTTTTCTTTCTTTCTTTCTTTCTTTTTTTGAGAGGTTTTTGCTATAGGGCACGTGCGCTCACCAGAAAGACAGAGACAGAGAGACAGAAAGCGAGAAATCACCCCCCAGGAGGGATGGCCACACCGCAATCCCTTCTCCTCCATTCTCCTCTCGGGATCTTGGGCACACATGCACACACGCCCGGCATGAGTTTAAGCCACCTGGTCCAGGACTTGAACCGTGGTCAATTACATGGGAGTCCAGTGACATAGCCATTACGCTAACTGCTGGTCCAATTTTTTTTTTTAAAGCATTACCAGAGGGCATGCACTCTTGCTAGAAAGAGAGGGTGAAGGAGAGTGAAAAAGCCCTCCCTTGGCCACACCACAATCCTCCTCTATTTTTCCACCCTGGCAGGACTTAGGGCAAGAACACACAGGCACCCTGCATGTTTTCCAAGCCACGAAGCCAGGATTCATACTGCAAATGGCCATGTGGAAGCTGGCTCCTTTAACCACTGGCCCTCCACGAATGTGTTTGGAAAAGAACTCAGGTACTGTCACAGAGTTCTTAGATTCAAAGCATCTGCTTCGAATCTCTGTGAGAGACCAGGGTCACGCTGTGGGAAGCGGGGCAGGCTCAGGGCAGGGTCCAGGAGAGTCAGGGGCTTTTAGATACTCGTCTTTTTCACAGCCCAGCATCACCATGTGACGTGATGGCAGGAGAGAAGAGGAAACGGGGCCAGAGGATTACAGCCCAGGGAGGATTTAGGTTTACCAGGATTTTATTAGGCTCTAAGAAGAGGTTGTCTGAGGTAGTCTGACCCAAAATGCAACCCCTCCTCTGTCGCCTGGCTGTTAGTTATAATTGAGGGCACCAAGTTCACCTCCCTTCAGGTGTTCCCAATATTTGAAGAGTCTCCAACCTTAGATGGAATTTTACATGCTAAGCACGTTTACAGTAATAGGCGTTTTATGTATTTAGTAGCAGCCAAAGTGCATTCTAAAACAATGAGTGTTTTTATTCTACTGGCAGTTGTTCAGGAAAGAAAAAAAAAGTAAAAAAGAGAGAAAAAAGGTGAAAAAACCAAAACAAAATAAACCCAGCCCTGGAATTGTATTTGATGAGATTGACACCTGTGCTGTGGCTCCTTAAGTGAATATACAAAGTGAATATACATGAATAGTGGGAATAAAGGGGACCCCTGTGTACACCCAGAACTCTTTTTTTTTTTTGAGAGCGATACTTTTTTTTTTTTGGAGAGATTTTTCCTATAGGGCGTGTGCGCTTGCCAGAAAGAGGGAGACAGAGAGACAGAAAGTGAGAAATCACCCCCCAGGGGGGATGGCCATGCCACAATCCCTTCTCCTCCACTCTCCTCTTGGGATCTTGGGCACACACGCACACACACGTGCCTTGTGTGAGTTTAAGCCACCGGGTCAGGGACTCGAACCACGGTTGACTACGTGGGAGTCCAGCGACGTAATCATTATGCCACCTGCTGGTTCCAGCACACCCAGAATTCTCACAAAGGTGTTTCCGTACGAAGGCCATTATCATTCTTCAATGGTGATCTGATCACCCCTCCCAAATTTGTGTAACTGTTGAGATAAATACATCAAAGCATGACTTCTGATTTGAAATTAGATAAGATGTCTACCTGGAAAGGAGGCTGATGAAATTTTTCACATGGGAAGCCTAAGAGTCATAGTTTACTCCTAACCTTTCCCTAAGCGAACTCCAAATGAAGAGCCCCAGTTTTTATTCAAGGTCTTACAGCTGGTTAGAGCTAGACCTGAGGTCCCAGGTCCTGGTTCCAGGGTCACACTGGAAGTCTCAGCTGGGACTTTAAATGTAGCTTGGGGGGAAAATGTGATTTTTTTTAAAAAAAAGAATGATTTATTTCATTTTATTTATCATTATTATTATTTTTAAATTTTGCTACAGGGCACATGTGCTCGAGAG
>NW_006160034.1:987911-993270 GCF_000334495.1 Tupaia belangeri chinensis
GAGAAAGCAGGCTGCCAGTTCCAGGACTGGAACCGCTGTCGATCATGTGGAAGTCCAGCACCTTAAGCACCATGCAACCTGCTCGCCCCAAACATGAATTTTTGGACACAGTTATAGCTTTCGCATGTGTTGTAGCTTTCCCCAAAGTCTGAAGTTAGATAAGATGCCTACCTGGAAAGGAGGCTGATGAAATTTTACATTGGAAAGCGGTGTGAGTCAAATGACTAGAATCTAAGGTATATTTTATAATTCTGTGACATGGAAGCATATGCATATAATTTCTCCCCCATGCTTGCCAGAGAGAAACAAAGGAGAAGGCACCCCCGACGGGGCAGGTCACACTGTAGTCTCTTCTTCATCTCTTCCTCCTTTGGGGATTTTGGGCACACATGCACATGCACCTAGCATGTTTCTCAAACTGCTGGGTTCAGGATTTGAACCACTCTGTTGACCATGTGGGAGCTGATTGCTTTAACTACTAGGCTGCATAACTGGCTCACATACTTATGCTTTACCCATATTCATATAAAGGACACATGTATGTGTGTTTGTGTGTGTAATAATTTTTTCTTTTTCTTTTTCTTTTTTTTTTTTTTTTTTCAGTTGCTAGATGGTATATATGCTCACCAGAGAGAGACAGACAGAGGGAGAGGGAGAGAGAGAAAGCCCCCCCCCCACCATGGGGCATGGTCAAGCTGCAGTCCCTTCTCCATCCTTTCAGGATTTGGGGCATGCACACACACACATGCACCTGGTGCGTTTTCAAGCCAGGGGCCAGTACTCGAGCTGCACAGTCAGCCTTGTGGGATCTGACTCCCTTAACCAGCAGGTCACAGGGCCAGCCCAAGACATAAATTTTCAAAAAATGAAAATTAAATGATTCTTAGGTCAGGTATCCCTGGCTCCAACAATATTGAATAGAATTCTTATTTTTTTAATTAATAGAAGATATGTCTGTGTATATTATTGGTCAGATACAAGTGTGGGCACCCAGTAATGTCATTGGAAATAGCATAGTTCTGTCTTTGCAGTGAGATCCATGCTGGCATAGTAGGCTGTTGTATACAATTTTTTTTGAGAGAGAGAGATTTTTGCTATAGGGTGTGTGTGTTCACTGGAGAGACAGAGAGAGAGAGAGTGAGAAATCAACTCCTGGGGGATGGCCATGCTGCAATCCCTTCTCCATTCTCCTCCCTGAATCTTGGGCACACACATGCATGCACCCAGCGTGAATTTCAAGCCTTTGGGTCTGGGACTTGAACTGCAGTCGACCATGTAGGAGTCCAGCGACATAACCGTTATGCCGCCCACTGGGCCCCGTACGTGAATTCTGACAGCTCATCCCTCCCGTCCCGCCACCCCACAGCAGTTGAGCAACCACACCACAAAGCCACGTGTCACCGCTCTTGCTGATGGAGTGCTCAGTTATTTTTTGGAGCTGGTGGTTTGTTTGAAGAAAGAGAAAAACAATCACTCCGTGGGGTCTGAACGTTTTTAGAGCTCTCTCTCAGGCATGAAATTGGAGTCGACGTCCTGAGCATGCTTCTGGGAAGAGCAGGCTGCCAGGGCGCCAGCAGAGGCAGGCTCTGCTCTCAGCATCCCCAGGTTCCCGTGTCGACAGGAGAGCAGAGGGCGAGGTGGGCGTGTCCGACGCGGGTGCACATTCTGGAGACTGCGGCTTCTTCTCTGCTCCCACTTCCTGCCTGTCCTCGGTTCTTCACATGGCACTTGAGCTGCGATCTGCAAGTTTAGTAAAAGCTTACAGTTGCTGAAAAAAAAAAGAAAAAGAAAAGTAATCGGAAAAGTCCGCTCTAAGAAAATGCAGACAATGTACCGAAAACCTCGTGCTGGAGGAGCTATGGCCTCTCACATCTCTTCTAAATATGGGGCTATCTCTTTCAGCTTTCTGTTGCCATGGGGACACGGCCGTGTTTTAATACTCTGCTGTCGGAACGAGAGAGAGAGTGGATTTACCCAGGACTTCTCGGTCCTCAGTGTGTTAGGTAGTATTTTCATTCGCAGGACCTTTGGGCATCATTTTTCTTTCCTCAAACTTACCTCGTTTTACTTGCCCCCCCCCTTCCTCTTCCTTTCTTGCTTAAGCTTTTTTTTTTATGTTTTAATTTTTAAGTTTTTGATTTTTATGCCAAATTTTAATTTTATGCGAGCACACATGAGAGAGAGAGAGAGAAAGTGAGAAAGTGCCTCCCTGTGGGGCCCAGTCACACCGTAACCCCCCTCCCATTTCTTCATCCCATCAGAGTCCTGGGCACGCATGCGTGTGTGTGTGCATGCACGTGTGCATATCTGGCATGGGATTTAAGCTGATGGGATTGGGACTCGAACCCTGGCTGGCTGTATGGGATCTGACCTATTCTAAGTAGTACCCAACAGCTGTACTATGGGTACTGTGGGGCCAGGCCGAGGTAATTTCTGCATCCGTGACACATTTCGGCTCTTCAGGCATCTGTCTGAAAAGTGTGATTGGGTAAGCATAAACCAAATGAGATACACTTCTCTTTCTCAGAAAAGATGCAGATTTCTTCTTCTTTTTCTTTTTTTTTTTTTTCCTTCATTTTTTTTTTAAAGAGGTTTTAGCCTTAGGGTGTGTGCCCTTGGTGGAGAGAGACAGAGACAGAGAGGGAAAGTGATCAATCTTCCCCATGGAGGATGGCTACACTGCAGTCCCTTCTCCAGTCTCCTCCTGTGATCTTGGGCACACATGCACATGGGCCCAGTGTGATTTTCAAGCTACTGGGTCCAGGACTCAAACTTGGTTGGCCATGTGGGACTCCAGTTAGCCATGTGGTATGCCATTTGCTTGCCTCTAAAAGCGTCTGATTTCTTTTCTTTTCTTTTCTTTTCTTTTCTTTTCTTTTCTTTTCTTTTCTTTTCTTTTCTTTCTTTTCTTTTCTTTTCTTTTCTTTTCTTTTTTTTTGAGAGGATTTTGTTATAGGGCACGTGTGCTCACCAGAAAGACAGAGACAGAAAGACAGAAAGTGAGAAATCATCCCCCAGGGAGGATGGCCATACTGCAATCCCTTCTCCTCCATTCTCCTCTCGGGATCTTTGGCACGCATGCACATGTGCCCGGTGTGAGTTTAAGCTACCTGGTTGGGAACTCGAACCGCGATTGACTACGTGGGAGTCCAGCGACATAACCGTTACGCTAACTGCTGGTCCTGAGGCAGATTTCTTAAAGGAATAGGGCCAGGGATTTTAGCAGCAGAAAAGAGGGTGTGGTGACCTAGAAGGAACACCAGACTGGGGATCAGAGCCGTAATGTTATTTCCATCAAAACTAACTTGGAACCGACTGGTAAATTCGTGATGTTGGCTAGGATGTTTATCCTGCCTGTACTGCCTTCTCAAACTCTGAAAAGACCGCGTGTAAGTTCCCTTTGCCAACTAATTTAAAAGCGCTTAGAGAGCAGGGTTTCTGGGTTTTGATTTAGAGGCAGGCGGCACGATGAATGTTGCTCTTTTACCTGCGGAGAAACATCTTAGAATCCTGCAGCCGGGAGGAATCTCCAGTCTGAGAGATTTTCAGCCTCTGGGATAAACCCAAATGCTTCAATTTTTCTCATTGTTTGCACTGCATCATCAGAATAAAAGGCCTTGAAAAACATTTTCATTTCATTTTGTTTTATTTTATTTGCGAGGGAGATGGAAGAAAGGAGGGAGGTGAGAGAGAAAAAGGAAAGGTATTTTTGCAAGGTCTTGCCATGCCGTGGCTCTCCCGCCCTGGCCTTCCACCCAGCTTGGATTACACTGTGCCACCGTGCTCAGTGTGTTCACTTGGGTCCAGGATCGGAAGCCGGCCTCCTGTGCAGCCCCATCCTCATGCAGTGATGTGCCACAGGTTGTGACACGGTGGCCGGGTCGGGTCATGACATTTTTGCAGAATCGTAGTGTTTAGGACCATGAGGAAGTTCATTCAGAACATTATTTGATGTCTTATCATTTGAAACAGGGCCGCACACTTAAATGCTGGTAAGGGCTGGCCGGGGGGCCTGTGCGGGGTGGAGAGAACAGTAGTAGGAGCACGGGAATGGGGGAGAGAGAGGACGCGGGAGAAGACCAGGCCCTGCAGACCCGGGTCGGGCGCTCCTGCTTTGTAAATCTCCAGAGGGACCCAGTAAAATAGTCCCCCTGGTACTAAAGGGCTATGGTTTGCAATGACTACTCAAAACAACAAATTTGGGACCAGCAGTTAGCGTAATGGCTATGTCGCTGGACTCCCACGTAGTCGACTGTGGTTCGCGTCCCGGACCTGGTGGCTTAAACTCACACCGGGCGCGTGTGAGTGTGTGCCCAAGATCCCGAGAGGAGAATGGAGGAGAAGGGATTGCGGCGTGGCCATCCCCCCTGGGGGGTGATTTCTTGCTTTCTGTCTCTGTCTGTCTGGTGAGTGCACATGCCTTATAGCAAAAACCTCTCCAAAAAAAGAAAGAAATTCATTTTATTAGGAATGATAGGTTGGGGAATTTATTAATATTATTTTAAAAATTCTTTTAAAGTTTTTTCATAGGGTGTGTGTGCTCACCAGAGAGAGATGGAGAGAGACAGAAAGTGGGAAAGTGAGAAATCACTCCCTAAGGGGGTAGCCACAGTGCAATCTCTTCTCCTCCATCCTCTTCCTGGGATTTTGGCAGGCATGCACATGTGCCCGGTGTGATTTTTAAACTGCTGTGTCTAGTACTCGAACTGTGATTGGCCATGTGGGAGTCCAGCACCTTAACCACCATGCCACCTGCTGGGTCCACCAATATATTTTAAATGATACTTTTTTTCCCAGTTGCCAGAGGGTACATGTGGAGAGAGACAGAAAGAGAAGAGAGAGGCAAAGCATCCTCCAGTGCAGTGTGGCTAGACTGCAGTCCCTTGTCTTCATGTCTCCGTTCTGTTGAGATTCCGGGTATGCACACACACCAGGTGTGTTTCTCAAGATGCCAGGATTGGGATATGAACTGTGTTTGGCCACGTGGGACTGGCTTCATTTACCATTCTGCTCCTGGGCTGGCCAATTAAAATACTGGGCCATCGGGAAAGTCACGATGCGTTTTTTTGTATAGAAAAACACAGAAAAACATCATGACTTTCCTGACAACCTAATGTAATGATAGGAGACGTAGTCCTGCTAACAGGTCATCCTTTCCATATGCCTAATCCTCCATTCTCCTTAAAAACTTCTTGTGGGGACCAGCAGATGGTGTAACGGTTATGTCACTGGACTCCCATGTAGTCGACTGTGGTTCAAGTCCCAGACCCGGTGGCTTAAACCTCATTCCAGGCATGTGTGCATGTGTGCCTAAGATCCTGAGAGGAGAATGGAGAAGGGATTGTGGCATGGTGATCCC
>NW_006160034.1:994071-1009064 GCF_000334495.1 Tupaia belangeri chinensis
GCGTGTGAGTGTGTGCCCAAGATCCCGAGAGGAGAATGGAGGAGAAGGGATTGCGGCGTGGCCATCCCCCCTGGGGGGTGATTTCTTGCTTTCTGTCTCTGTCTGTCTGGTGAGTGCACATGCCTTATAGCAAAAACCTCTCCAAAAAAAGAAAGAAATTCATTTTATTAGGAATGATAGGTTGGGGAATTTATTAATATTATTTTAAAAATTCTTTTAAAGTTTTTTCATAGGGTGTGTGTGCTCACCAGAGAGAGATGGAGAGAGACAGAAAGTGGGAAAGTGAGAAATCACTCCCTAAGGGGGTAGCCACAGTGCAATCTCTTCTCCTCCATCCTCTTCCTGGGATTTTGGCAGGCATGCACATGTGCCCGGTGTGATTTTTAAGCTGCTGTGTCTAGTACTCGAACTGTGATTGGCCATGTGGGAGTCCAGCACCTTAACCACCATGCCACCTGCTGGGTCCACCAATATATTTTAAATGATACTTTTTTTCCCAGTTGCCAGAGGGTACATGTGGAGAGAGACAGAAAGAGAAGAGAGAGGCAAAGCATCCTCCAGTGCAGTGTGGCTAGACTGCAGTCCCTTGTCTTCATGTCTCCGTTCTGTTGAGATTCCGGGTATGCACACACACCAGGTGTGTTTCTCAAGATGCCAGGATTGGGATATGAACTGTGTTTGGCCACGTGGGACTGGCTTCATTTACCATTCTGCTCCTGGGCTGGCCAATTAAAATACTGGGCCATCGGGAAAGTCACGATGCGTTTTTTTGTATAGAAAAACACAGAAAAACATCATGACTTTCCTGACAACCTAATGTAATGATAGGAGACGTAGTCCTGCTAACAGGTCATCCTTTCCATATGCCTAATCCTCCATTCTCCTTAAAAACTTCTTGTGGGGACCAGCAGATGGTGTAACGGTTATGTCACTGGACTCCCATGTAGTCGACTGTGGTTCAAGTCCCAGACCCGGTGGCTTAAACCTCATTCCAGGCATGTGTGCATGTGTGCCTAAGATCCTGAGAGGAGAATGGAGAAGGGATTGTGGCATGGTGATCCCCCCCCGGGGGGGAGGTTGATTTCCTGCTTTCTGTCTCTCTGTCTTTCTCTGTCTTTCTTAAGCACCCTATAACAAAAATCTCTCTCTTAAAAAAAAAAAAGAAAGTAGTAATGGAATTTTATGGATGATAACATGCATGATTAAGCCACTATGCAGTTTACTCTAGAGGGGAAACCACATTTAGTATGTTGTGATGATGCTCAGGGAATGAATGTAAATTAAAAAAAAAAAATTCAGAGAAAAAAATACTAAAACTGTTATCAAAATTTAAATAATAACCTGTGTGTTTGATGACCACAGTAAGCTATATAGCCCCAGCTAGGTACTATTTTATAGTATGTTCATTCTACTCACTGAGGTTTATGCCTAAAGTCAGACATGGGTTCTTGTGTATGTATGTATCAGCTGTGCTTGCTATTGCAAATATTTAGACAAATTAAGTTCGTTAGCCAATCAATTAAATGGGGCGGGGATAGGCATAGAAAGCAATCATGGATACCAGAGACAATGGGAGGAGTGTTGGACAGGGCAGAGGGGTAGGGGCAGGGAATCAAGGAGGGTGGAAAAAAAAAAAAAAAAAAAATGCAAAATATACAAGACATAAGAAATGAAACATTGTTTGTTGATAACACGTATGTTGATGTGCTTGATTGAGCCAACAGATAGTGTATTTTGGGTGAAAAATTCATTTTGTGTACTGTAATGATGTATAGCATATTAATGTTAAAAAATAAAAATAAATTAAAAAAAAGAAGGAAAGAAAAAAATTCTTGGAAGTTTTCTGCTCTTACGTCCTAAAAAACTTGAAAAATATCCTTTAATGTTGTATAGTCCCTCCTTTCACCACGAATAGCAGTGCTTGGTTTGAATCTTCCTTAACCATTTTCCAGCGTTTAATTGTGGTCCCCACAAAGAACTTAACCCCTCAACCTAACTTGGGTCATCACCGCGAGTCCCCGTGCTCACGGTCTGCAGAGAGGAGTGGTTGATCAGAGCTCTCCTTGTCATACCCTTCACGTCACTCAGGGGAAATGGCTGTTCATTGCTTGTTTTCTTTTGGCACTGCAAGGCTGCAAGCTTTGATCATGGAGTTTGTTTCCGGTGCTCTGATCATTGTAATTACTTGTCTCTGAATCCTCTCCAATCTTCACACCAAAAATGAATAATATTTGGAGCTGTACGCAGTTCCGTTATGGGCTCCCCAACCTGGGGAGCTGGCACTCCTGTCTCATTGCTGTGGGCAGAGTCACACCGCAGAGCCGCCCCTCCCCGCGCCCTCTCTGACCTCAGTACCTGCTCCCCTCCTGACTGCACGATGCCTGGGATTCCTTGGCATTTTCTCAACCTAGCTCATCTTTCATTTGTAAGTGAGGTAAACCTTGGATTTGCACCTAACACTATCTTGCTTTTGATGAATCATGACTATCTCTGATTTGTCAAGGTTACTTGAATTCTATGATTATTTACTTATTTGTTTACTTCAGAAGAATCAGAAACTTTAACCTAGTGGATAGCCACAAAATGACTGAGAATGCTTTCGATTCCACTGTGACAGTTATTGATTAAAATAAAATCAATCGTGTAGGACCCGGGCGTCGGGTGCTGTTTTGTAAGTCCCGTAAGTTGCACCAAGTCATTGGTTTCTGTCAGCCTTACCTCGTGGCTTTCCTCTCACTGGATGTTATTAAACTCCATAAACATTGATGTTACAGTTTCTTGTCTGATTACAGAAATGAAACTAGAGCCATTTAGAATGGTGATTTGGGGTGTTACGAGTGGTTCTAGGGAAGAAAAGATAAGATTGGCTCATCAGAAAAGTCTCGGCACGTTTTTGTATAGAAAAACATAGAAAAATATGCGTGACTTTTCCGACGACCCCGTAGTTTCCGCACGTATCGATAGCTTAGGTGGCATGATTAGTTCATGTTTTCTTAGCAAAGTCAGAGAAAATAGGAACACCTTGAAAGTGGTGTGCATACCTATATTGTAGATTTTTTTTCTAGGTTGGACTTTGAGAACTTTGATGCGCTGATGTAAATTTAGTGTCCACGTTCTACTTAATACATGAACGTAATGAGATGCATTTTTTTTTTCTTATTGTCATTACAGGTTTCAGAAGGTGACCACAGAATTTGAAGAAGTTACATTTCTAATATGATACTTGAAAGTTAGTGACTGCTGAGCCCATTTTTATGAAAATTAACTATGACTTAGAAGCCTTGGTTTATGATGTCATCGGTCTGGACGGAAAGAAAACCCCCACAGGCTGTGAGCCTGCGGGGTGTTGACCCAGAAACGTGCATGATTGTATTCAGAAACCACTGGACACAGGTAATGTCCGAGTCCCCACCTCTCTGCTGGGCACGGCAGCCCCAGGGGCCCCTGTCACACGGAGCTAGGGCTCCCTACCTCTGGGACACACAGCTCGGTTTCCGGGAACAGAGAGGTGGAAACCTTTGCAGCTAGGAGGAAGAACGCCTTTCTCTGCTTGATTTCCTGGAACAGGAATTCACAGTTTTCACAAAAGCAATTAGGGCACACGCATGTTCCTCACGTATTTTTAGGAAAACAGCAGGTGTTCCTTAGAGGGACTTTTCCATCACTTTGCAATGTATTTGACCATAATTGTACCCTCTGTCTTCCTGTCTCTTTTTTTTTTTAATTATTGTATTTCATTTTATCGATTCATTCATTTATTTTAATTTGATCAGAGAGAGCCACAGAGAAAGAGAGAGAGCCAGAGAGAGAGAGAGAGAGAGAAAGTGAGAAAGCAAGACACCAGGCCCAGGACTCGAACCATGATCTGCCATATGGGAGTGTCCAGCACTTTAACCACGACACCACCTGCTGGTCCCCCACCCGGTTCTTTTTTTAAAAAATAATTATTTATTTAGTTGTATTGATGATTATGATTATGATGATGATTATTATTTTTAATTTGCTATAGAGCACATGTGCTCACCAGAGAGAGACAGAGACAGAGAGAGAGAGAGAAGGTAAGAAAGCAAGCCACCAGGTCCAGGCCTCAAACCATGATCGGCCATGTGGGAGTCCAATGCCATAACCACTGCACCACCTACTAGCCTCTCCACCCGGTACTTAAACTCTAAGAATACTAAAATGCACATTTATTAAATGTTTACTTGGGACCAACAGTTAGCGTAATGGCTATGTCGTTGAACTCCCATGTAGTCGACTGTGGTTTGAGTCCTGAACCCGGTGGCTTAAACTCACGCCAGGCGCATGTACGTGCGTGCCCAAGATCCAGAGAGGAGAATGGAGGAGAAGGGATTGCGGCATGGCCATCCCCCCTGGGGGGTGATTTCTCACTTTCTGTCTCTCTGTCTCTCTCTGTCTATCTGGTGAGCACATGCGCCCTATAGCGAAAATCTCTCCCCCCCCCCAAATATTTACTAAGCACTGTGTTGAGTACTTCGAATGCCTTCTGTCACTTAATCTTCTCCACAAACCCGTAAGGCAGCTAGTTATATTAGGCTCCTCATTTTACAGATGGGAGAATGGGAGCACAGAGGCGAAGAACTGATGGGTACGGTTAAATAGGAGCTCGATAGTTACCCAGCTGGGGAGTCACCAAGCCAGTATGTAGGCCCTGGTCCCTTGTCTCCAAAGCCCACGTGTACAACCTCTGTACTCTACTGGTTCGGGGCCGGTGGCCCCTGTGTAATTTAAGGAGAGAATATAAGATGACCGTAAAGCTGGACACATGCGAATACGTGCCCAAAATCCCAAGAGAGGATGGAGGAGAAAGGATTGCAGTATGGTCATCCCCCTGGGGGTGATTTCTCACTCTCTCTCATTCTCTCTCTCTTTCTCTGAGTACAAATGCCCTACAGCAAATTAAAAAAAAATAAAAAACAGTTTCACATTGTTCATTTTGACTTCTCTTGGACTCTTCTCTGATCTGCTTGTGAGGATAACTAAGGGCTGAAGGTTCAGAAAATTTACTGGCCTGCCTTTTTTCCTCAGTCTGTAAGTAGTAAAATAAATGCAATCGGCAATGTTCCTGCGTGCGTCCAAGTCTGCACCCCCGGGGGAGCTGGGAAGTGAGTTTATGTTGACAGTCCCTGCCTGTGGTCGGAAACAGCACACAGGTTAAAGCCCTGAGCCCGTGAGTCACTACAATTAGAGGGGACATGGTTTAGATCAAACACCAACAGGATCAATTCTGCTTCTGGTCATTTACACTTTGTAGCTTAGTGTTTCTATCCTGATCCTGTATAAAGTTTCAGGATTTTGTTGTGCATTCCCCACTTACTGTTGGAATTTTAATGGGCTTGCTGGGGGCAGGAAGGCTACACCTGCTTTAGTAAAGAGAAGAAAGTAATTCGGTAATATCAGTTTTCCAGGGAATTAGACGAATTACTTTTGGCTTTACCCTTTATAAAGTATTTTAAAGTGGCTCTGAAGTGAGGTGTAAACCCCTAAGTCCATTGGGTGTGGGAAGAAAGTTCTAGAAGGCTTATTTCTATCTTTATCTGTTTAAAATTTGTATCTTGTATTTTCAAATGTGTTGTTTTAAAAAAATAATTATTTTATTTAACTTTATTTATTTTTATTTAACTTTTATTATTTTAATTTTACCAGAGAGGTACAGAGTGAGAGAGAGAGGGGCGGGAATGAGAAAGCAAGCCGCCAGGTCTGGGACTCAAACCATGTGGGAGTCCAGCGCCCTTAACCATCACTCTACCCACTGGCCCCTCAAATGTATTCTTATATTCACACATGTATGTTTGTTTATTTTTTATTTTTATTGTTTTTATGTAGTTTTTTAAAATTTTTTTATTTTTGGAGAGGTTTTTGCTATAGGGCACGTGCACTCGCCAGACAGACAGAGAGAGACAGAGAGACAGAAAGTGAGAAATCACCCCCCAGGGGGGATGGCCATGCCGCAATCCCTTCTCCTCCATTCTCCTCTCGGGATCTTGGGCACACACGCACATGTGCCGGCGTGAGTCTAAGCCACTGGGTCCGGGACTCGAACCGCGGTCGACTACATGGGAGTCCAGCGACATAGCTATTACCCAACTGCTGGTCCCTGTTTTTATGTAGTTTTTGAACTTCGGAGTGCTCGTTCAGATGTTTGCACTGAAAACGCTTTCAGCTCTGTGCGTGTCACTTGGCTGATGAAATCCGTAGTTCTCATGTTATCAGCTTTGCTCTGGGCCTCATTTTGTGTATTTGTGTATAATACCTTCGATTATAATCATCCCTGCTTGAGCAATGGTTATGTGACCCATTTACTGTTCTGGACCACTCTTCAAAGGCAGGACGCATCGTCAGCTCTTTAGAGTAGGCAGGCGTTTGTTTTTCTCACTGTCGAACAGCAAGCCCGGTCCCAGAATCCTCTTATTCATTTCCATATCCAGTGTGAATGGCTTCAGCATTTATCAGGCGTTTGGGTTACCAGAAGCACGCTCGGGTACATAGCACCCTCCTTTCAGCCCAGAAGAATGCGGGTTGAGGATAAGGATGACTGTGTCAGAGGGAATGGTATTTAATTATGAAATAGTTCCTGTGTAAAGTGGGGGCACTCTTACTCCCCCCTCCCCATAGGGTGCATGCACTCGCTAGAGAGACAGAGACAGAAAGCGAGAAATCACTTTCCAGGGGGATGGCCATGCTGCCATCCCTTCTCCTTTATTCTCCTCTCAGGATTTTGGGCATGCACACTCATGTGCCCTGCATGAGTTTAAGCTACCAGGTCCGGGACTTGAACCACGGTCAGCAATGTGGGAGTCCAGTGACGTAATCATTACGCTATCTGCTGGTCACCACGCTTGCTTCTTATTGTTGTCTCAGATATTTCTTCTTAGATACTTTTTGTTCTTTCACTTCTTTCACTTTTCTTTCTAAATAAATCTGGAGAAGGCCCCCAGGCTCCGTCTACAGAGGCTCCTGAGGACTGTGCTGCCTTTATGAATGGGGTACTGAAAAGTTTGCGTGGTGTCCCAGTGGTGGTTGTTCAGGGGATTTCCTGAGCCCACACTTGGCGTGTCGCTGTAGGCACCACAGGCGACTTCAGTCCTCTGACTGGGCTCCTGAAGGACCTCTGATCTGGATCATGCCTTTAGAACTGAATAATAATGACTATAGGAATTAAGTCAAGAGAAGGGACTTTTATAGACTGAAATGGCTTGGGAAATGGAGAAAGTGAGATTTCGCTAGCATGGTTGTGAAAAAGAAGGTTTTGGGGCCGGCCAGGTGGCATGGTAGTTGAGGTGGCTGGATCCCACATGGCAGAGTATGTGGTTCGAGACCTCGACCCAGCGGCTTGGAAAATATGCTGGGTGCATGTATGTGTGCCCAAAATCCTGAGAGGAGAACGGATTGTGGTGTGGCCATCAACCCTAGGGGGTGATTTCTCACCTTCCCTCTCATTCTCTCTCTCTGTCTTTCTCCAGGGAGTATAGGTACCTTATAGTGAAAACTAAAGAAAAAAAAAAGAAAGTCTTGATGACAGAACATTTTTTTTTTTTAAATTCTTGCCCTAGAGTATGTGTGCTTGCCAGAGACAGACCCAGAAAGAGAGAGACAGAGAGGGAAAGTGAGAAATCACCTCCTTCCACCCCCAGGGGAATGGCCACACTATAATCCCTTCTCCTCTTCTCCTCTCAGGATTTTGGGCACGCACTCACATGATCCTAAGTGTTTTTCAAGCCACTGGGTCCCGGACTCCAGCAGTATAGTTGCCACGTGGGATCCAGCTGCTTTAGTCTCCATGCCATCTGCTGGCTCAGAAGGGAACATTTCCAGGCGCGTGTGCGTGCGTGCCCAAGATCCCGAGAGGAGAATGGAGGAGAAGGGATTGTGGTGTGGCCATCCCCCCTGGGGGGTGATTTCTAGCTTTCTGTCTCTCTGTCTCTGTCTTTCTGGCACGTGCACGTGCCCTATAGCAAAAACCTCAAAAAAATAAATAAAAATAAAGAAGAGAACATTTGAGAGAAGGGATATTGGGGACACATGCTCAGTTTGTGGGCTTTTCAAGATGGTAGGAAAATGGGGGTGTGAGGGACCCAGCAGTTAGCGTAATGGCTATGTCGCTGGACTCCCCCGCGTAGTTGACCGCGGTTTGCGTCCTGGACCCGGTGGCTTAAACTCACGCCAGGCGCGTGTGCGTGCGTGCCCAAGATCCCGAGAGGAGAACGGAGGAGAAGGGATTGCAGCATGGCCATCCCCCCTGGGGGGTGATTTCTCGCTTTCTGTCTCTCTGTCTCTCTCTGTCTGGCGAGCGCACAACCTATAGCAAAAAAATCTCTCCAAAAGCAAACAAACAAACAAACAAACAAACAAAAACAGGGGTGGGAGAAGGCAGAGGCGATCAGGGGAAGGTAGAGGTATTGCGAGGGGCCAGTGCCAGCAGGAAGGAGCGCTCAGCGGAGGGAAGCAAACGCACCTCCTTCCCTGTTTTGGAGCTTCATGCATCAGCTCTTTGCTGTGGGCCGTCGGGCTGGCGCCGGGGTGAAGGGTGGCTGCAGAGGATTGAGGAGTGAGCTAGAGTCCCACCTGTGGCCCTGCGACTGCAGTGGCTGTGGCCCCTGGGCTCCCCTGGGCGAACTAAGGAAACCCATGAGGCCGGGAAGAAACGTGGCTGGGAAGAAACGTGGCCGGGAGAGAACCGTTCGGCGGCGTGTTATTTGCTGAGCCGGTCCATTAGCTGCCTGGTACAGCGCTTTTTTAACATGTTAAATTCGGAAAAATGAAGACAATGAAAGTCCGTGGCATCCGAGTTCCCCTCTTTGTTAGGAGACCTCAGTTCAGATTCGACCTAGTTACAGACTTGATGGATGTTGTTGGCGGAGGAGATCCGCTTACACCGACCGTCTGTCCGGGGCGGTTCGTTGTAGAGCCAGCTGTCATCCGAGGCCATCTGTGCTTCAGGGAGCTTGCTCAGGATAGAGACCCAGAGCGACCCAGTGGTGCACTCGCATCTTCAAACTGTGCCCTGGGGCCGGTGAGCTCACGGCCTCATTCAGGATTAGTCGCATGTGTTCCTCATGATAGACCTGCCTGGGTCCCGGTCATTTCTAGAGAACAGAGGTTTCTTCAGCATGTGGATTTGGAGGTCTGGGGCCAAGGAGCTGCACCTGGGAGGGCCTTCTCGCTGGTGGGGACTCTGCAGAGCCTGGAGGGACAATGTGATTGTACATTGTGAGGGACAATGGCTGTAAAGCCCTAGGCTCTGTCACAGGGTCCCCGCTCAGATGAAATCCTCACCTCGTCTAATTATAACCCCTTCCAAGGCCCCACCTCTTCCTACTAGAATTGGGTTATCTCTACCCCTGAGCACCATGACCACGGCTCACGCAATTCTGTTAGGACACGTGGTTTTGGGAAGGAGGGACACATTCCAGCCCTAGCATGGTGGCATTGGAGAGTCCAGGCTGCTGGGGGTGGCCTCGGTCTGTACTCTCTCCCCCTTCTCTCTCTTTTTCTAGTTTTGCTTTAGGGCGTGTGCACTCACCAGAGAGAGAGCTAGAAGGGAAGTGAGGAAGCACCCCACGGGGGTACAGGGGGAGGGAGTGGCTCTGCAGGGGTCCCTTCTCCCCCATTCTCCTCTGGGAATTTCCAGTACACATGCACATGCTCCCGGGGTGTTTTTCAAGCCACGAGCCTCAGGACTCAAATTGTGCAGTAGGCCACATGGTACCCACCACGCGAGCACTGCCCCTCACCCCCTCACCCCCCACTCTCTTTCTGAGATGCCGTCTTGCACCTTCAGTTGCCACAGCAATGAATCTACGGCCCCGCTCTGCTGGGTCATTCCTCTATTGGAGACTTTTCACTGGCGTCCGGCCACCTGCAGACCAGGGTGGCACACGGGGTTCTTTACATCCTGGCTTCTCACTCCTGCTTTCATCGGCCTCCAGAAATGCAGTCACCTGGAGTTCCTAGCCACCTCCCTGCCTGGGCCACATCCATCCTGCTGTTTCATGCTCTGTGCCCTGGGCACATGCTCTTCTTTCTGCCTGGAGTGTTCCTCCCCCTGGGTAAATGCTTCTCCCTCTGTACGGCTCATCTGGGGCTCCGTCTCCTCCAGGAAGCCTTCCCTGCCCTCCTTCACGCTCCCACTCTGCGTTCCAGTGCCTTCCCAAGTGTGCATTCACTGTTCCACCAACCAGCTTTTCTTCAAAGGAGAAAAGGAGAAATTTCCCCACCCTCATCACAAGCTCCTCGAAAGCAGACCACTGCAACCGGCCAGGGTCCCCATTGCCCGGAATAGAGTGTGGCCTGTCATAGATGTCCAGTCAACTGTGGAACCAAAAGCAGGAGATGGGAAATAGAGTGTGAGGAGCCCCAGGCAGCTGGGCGGACAGCGCTGGACTGGATGCTGATTTTAAAACGCTGTACCAGTCAGATCCTTAGGCTGATGTTCAGTGATCTGGAGGAGTGTGTGCATGTGTGTAACTTTTTTTTTTTTTTAAGTATTATTACTGGAGCCCAGCAGTGGTGAGTAGTAATGAAGCTGGGCCCTCATGAGAAAGGTGTTGGTTTGAGTCCTGCAGCCTCTCTGAGCTCTGGCTGTGGGGCGAGGACCCTGCTGGGCATGCCTGTCTCTAAGGAGTAAAAAGTATTATTGCATATTGCTAGAGGGTGTGTGTGCTTGAGAGAGAGAGAGAAACCCCAGTGGGATTGAGCACAACACAGTCCTTTTCCCTCCATTCCTTCATCCCGTCAGGATTGGGGTGTGCACGCAGGAGCATGGTGTGATTTTCAAGCCGCCAGGACCGGGATTCAAACGCAGTCCACCATGGGATCAGGCTTCCTACGTGTGGGCTTAAAGGCTGCTCTATGAGACTCGGCCCTCAGCTTATTTTTAAGTGACACACAGTCGCCGTGCATATTTATGGGGCACAGTGTGACTTTTCGGTGTACATCGTACAAGGTATAATGATTAAATTAGGGTGCTTCGCACAGCCATCGTCTCGAACCTTGGCCATGACTCTGTGTTGGAAACATCAGAATCCTCTCTTTTAGCTATTCCGAAACATACCCTAAATTACCGCTCACAGTAATTACCAGTGAGCTACAGGGCACTGGACTAGTCTTCTGGTCCGACTATACATTCGTATCCGCTAGCCAACGTCCCCCGTCCCCGCTTCCCTGCCAATTCTAGCCTCTGTGTCTGTGAGGCCACATGTGTTTAGTGTCCACGGTCATCTTTATGAACAGCCAATAAACCAGTAGGTGTGTTGCTATCTCGTGCCGAATGGAAGAGGGGCGAGATCGGTGAGAAGCCTTGGTCCCCCGGGTAGTAAACTGCTTGCCCCAGTTACCCCATGAATGAAACCCCACGGGAGCCTTTTGAAAGGGGACACCGTTGTGCTTTGGAAGCCACACGGACCTTGCCGCTCGTTCCGTTCACTCCTTTCAAGCACACGAAATAGTGTCTGTCCTTAGAGCTGGGGGAGCAGGGAGACGGGTTTAAAGGACAATCCACTGGAAATGTGCACTTCTTTCTTGGCTTCTGGTTAGTTCACAGCCCGGAGCTGCATCTCACCACCCTGAGCCTCCAGAAGAAACTGTCTTACTGGGTTTTAGGCTAAGAAAAGGTCAGAGCTCAGATAGAATAATGGCGATAGATGAAGAAAAACCGATGGGCCTTTTTCATCTTAGAGGGGGCGGGCGTGTGAATAAGCAGAGCCATCCAGATGGGTTAATTTGGCCAAACATCTTCCCATCATAGTGGAACATAGGTATTTTTTAGGCACGGTGTCTTGTGCGGAGCTCACGTCGCCTGAGCCTGTCAGTGGAAAGCCGAGCGTCTGAGCACGGATTTGACATGCGAATTTGAGCCTCAAACCTTTGCTTCGTTCCTCGGGCATCTTACCCTCTGACTGGTCGTGGACTACATGACAGAGAAAAATGAAGTAAGACTTGGAGCGATGAAAAGCCGGGAAGCATTAAAGAACTCTGGTTCATCTTCTGGATATCTTAGTATCTCTTCTCAGCTTTACACATAGCCCTGAGCTCGACAGTGGGAAGTCGGAGCAAGCAACGCCTCCCCAGGAAGAGACCCAGACATTCACTCGTGCTCCTGGGAGGCTTGGGGGTGCTTGGGCATGTTGAATGTCGACAGGTTTCCCTACCGTGTGTGTGGCGATAAGTCTGACTTTTGCTTGGGTTAAAATTGGTGTTCTCTGGAATAATCATACATAGATATTACTCTTTTTTTTTTTTTTAAGAGAGATTTTTGCTATAGGGTGCTACACTCACTGGAGAGACAGGAAGAGACAGACAGAAAGCAAGAACTCACCCCCAGGGGGATGGCCATGCCACAGTCCCTTCTCCATTCTCCTCTCGGGATCTTGGGCACACACATGCACACACCCAACATGAGTTTTAAGCCACCGGTCCAGGACTCGAACCGTGGTCGAATAGGCGGGAGTCCAGCAATGAAAACATTATGCCATCTGCTGGTCCCTAGATCATTACTCTTAAGTTCTGTCTAGAACTTTTATCCTGTTTTACCCCAGATTTCAACAAGCCCCCGGACCTCAGGGGTAGAGCGGACATTAAACACCTGGTGCAAACGCACATATGTTCCAAGGCTGTTATCTTCACATAAAAAGGAACGACTTGGCGAAGCTCTCCCTGTGGGAACAGGCGTGCAAGGAAAAGCCCGCCTAGACACAGCTATTCAGTAATGAACAGGGCCGGGATGGAAAGTTACTCTTGTGGTAGTTACTTGGTATGTTAAAGGGAATTTGACTTAAGACAGCTAAAGCTTGCCCTTCAGAGTGATGGAAAATGTTGCTTAGTAACTTTTTGTTTTGTTTTGTTTTGTTTTTCACAATGCCACCTTAGCTTAACATTCCAAAGGACTTGGAAGTGGGGCTTTTACTCATATGACTTTCTTGGAATAACTAGGCTCTAGCCAAAGCGGCATAAATAATCACTTATTGATACGTGCGTGTTTATAAGACATGCACTAATGTTTATGAAGGTGGAGTCGAAGCTACTCTGACGCCAGAGAAACGCTTGTGCTTATCATAGAGGTTGAAGATCTGATAGTTTGAGATGTGCTTATGTGATATAGATAAATCTTTTATCCTGAAAGTATGAACTTCTTATTTAGATTTTGTGACTACTTAAGCTCATTATCACAAACCCATAGGTTTATCGTTAGTGATAAAGAGTATTCGATGTTCCTTAATGAAAGGAATAAGTTATTATTTTTTTTTAATTGAGAAGAGATTTTTGCTATAGGGCATGTGTGCTTGCTGGAGAGACAGAGAGAGACAGAGAGACAGCAAGAAATCACCCCCCCCCAAGGGGAATGGCCACACCATAATCCCTTCTCTTCCATTCTCCTCTTGGGATTTTGGGCACACACGCACACACGCCCAGAGTGAGTTTCAAGCTGCTGGAACCGGGACTCGAACCTTGGTTGGTTACATGGGAGTCCAGCGACATAACTTTACACCATCTGCTGGTCCCAGGAATAAGCTGTTTATTAACATTATTTAGCCCTGGTAAGTCTCATATTTAGAGGTCAAATAGCTTCAAAATGAAGTTTCACTTAGCTACATTGGCTTTTGACAATTTAAAAAATTATTCAATTTTATTTATTGTTGTTGTTATTTTTAAATTTTGGTATAGGGCACCAGAGAGAGAAAGAAAGAAAATGAGAAAGCAACAACCAGACTGGGGACTCAAACCGTGGCCAGCCGTGTGGAAGTCCAGTGCCTTAACCACCATGCCACCAACTGGCCTCAGATGTGGTGGCGATGTGAACACTGCTGCTCCTGCTGCTGACCTTTGCATGTTTCTCTTTAGGATGGGGTAGTTGAGGTGTGGAGCTATACGTGACCCAGGCTTGTGACTCACACATCCTGTACCAGCCTGTATTTTGGGAGTTTGTAGATCAGCAGACGTGTAGCTATGATCAGCAAAACACCCAAGTTGCTGTTTCTGATCGCAACTAGCTAACTTAATGAGGCTTGGCTTTATCAGGTGTTGATTCGTTTATTAAATGGTATTTTCAGCCAAACAAAGTGAACTTGTTTTGTAAAGAAAATACTTGCAAAGCATCTTGTGTTTACTTTTGCTCTCTTACCTACTGGGATCCCTCCAGCCTCGTTAATTGTGTGTTTTGTTTTCTCTCCCTGAACTGAGTCCCTTAGATAAAGGCGTCTGTGTCTGAGCATCTAGGGGCGGGAGTCTGAGGCAAGGCTGACAGTGTTAGGTAGCACATGAGGCAGGAGGGGCCGGGCCTGGGGTAGCCATGTGTGCAGCATGGAATCAGGGCCTTCAGAGGACTGGGAGGAAGGTCAGAATTGACAAGGGGGTGGGGAACAGCAGTTAGCGTAATGGCTATGTTGCTGGACTCCCATGTAGTCGACCGCGGTTCGAGTCCCAGACCCGGCTGCTTAAACTCACCCTGGGCACGTGTGCGTGCATGCCCAAGATCCCGGGAGGAGAATGGAGGAGAAGGGATTGCGGCGAGGCCATCCCCCCTGGGGGATGATTTCTCGCTTTCTGTCTTTCTGTCTCTCTGTCTGTCTCTGTCTTTCTGGGGAGTGCACGTACCCTATAGCAAAAACCTCTCCAAAAAAAGAAAGAAAAAGAATTGACAAGGGGGTGAGACCACGCAGTGAGCAGAAATCCGGGGTGCAGGAACGCTGGAGTGTGCTGGGAGTGACGTGGGAAGAGAGCATGGGAGGCAGCAGGTGGCACGGAGGTTACGACTGACTGTGCAGTTCGAGTCTCAGATGTGGCATCTTGAAAATCCCACTGGGCTTGTGTGGGTGTGTGGCCTAAACCCCAAGAGGAGAGTGGAGGAGGGGATTGTGGTGTGGCCATCCCTCCCCCAGGGGTGATTTCTCACTATCCCCCTGGCCCCCTCCCCCCGACACCTGCCGCCTCTGTCTCTGGCGAGCACCTGCACCATATAGAAAAACTAAAAAAAC
>NW_006160034.1:1009080-1012492 GCF_000334495.1 Tupaia belangeri chinensis
AGGTCACATCAGGAATCAGTCCATGGAAACTTCAAGAACCCTGATGCCATTGGAGCAGCAGCTGGGACACCAGGGCAGACGTTCTTGGCACCGATGCGTGCTGTGCTCCAGCCCAGACGCTGCGTGGGCATCGCCTGCCGGGGCGGGAACCCATCCCAGGGCGTGGGCCCAGAGCCCACTGTAACAGCAGCTTATGGGTGTGCCTGGCTGGGAGGGCAGCCTGGGAGAGTCCTACACCTGAGAGAGGTTGGGGACATGTGACAACAAGGCATACTCCGCAGTGCGCTGGCCTTGCGTACCCATGACTCACAAGCCTGGCTGAACACACCCATCTCCCAGGCAGTGAAACCGCCGGGACCGGGCTGGGCACGAGTGCAAGGTCTCTGTCTCCCCATACCATGTCATCCACAGCCTCATGCTGCTGGCGGTTTCTTTTAGTACAAAAAGAAAACAAATAAAAGAGATCCATGCATAGATTCTTTTATATTATGCATTTCCATAAACTTCTTGAAAAACCCCATCTTTGTTTAGATATATAATAAATATTTGCACATACATAGAGATAGTTTAAATACTGGGTCATCAGAAAAGTCATGACATATTTTTTCTGTGTTTTTCTACGCAAAAATGCATCACGATATTTTTAAGAAGTTTTTTTAGAATGACTTTTTATATAACTGCATTTATCCATCTATTTATTTATTTATTTATTTTAAGAGAGAGAGAGAAAGAAAGTGAGAAAGCAAGGTCTAGGACTCGAACCGTGGTTGGCCATGAGGGAGTCCAGTACCTTTAACCACCATGCCACCTGCCAGCCCCCATCATGACTTTTCTGACAACCCATGCAGGACCAGTTGTTGGCAGGTGGTTAAGGCAGCTGGATTCCACAAGGCTGATGGTGTGGATCAAGTCCTGGACCTGGCGGCTTGAGGAGCATACCAGGACTGTGCCTGCATACCCAAATCTCAGAGGAGAATGGAGGAGAAGTGTTGAGTGCATGGTCACCCCTCGGGGGTACTTTCTCACTTCCCTCTCTCTCTGTGGCAAGCACACGTGCGCTGTAGCAAAAACTAAATATATATATATATACACACACACACACACATACATACATATATACATATATACACATACACACACACATATATATATATAAAATAAGGCGTATTTATGAATTTATGGTGCTTAGGGATTCCTGAGAATTAGGTGATTTCCAATTATTCATTGTTTTTTAACTCATTGTTTTGGTTCATTTTTAGATATTAGTACAAAATTACTTTGTCTACTTTTATTTTTGTTTGTATTGTAAAATCAGGTCAACTGAGAGAACAGAACAAATGACCTTTACGGTTTCATCTCTGTCTCCCCGACTTCAAACCGTATGTCTATTTGGTGACACGCTTGCTTGTTAACTTACATTACGTCACGTGCACATGTGAGTGTAATTATTTTTCGAAGCTCTAGTGTATGATGATCTAACATACCTTGATTATAATTCTCTTATTCTTGAGATCTTGAGTCAAGAGTATTTTTATTTTTCATCATTGGACAACACCGTTGGTATGAACATGTTTTAACCGATTATTTTGGGGTTGGTTCCTTGGGGCATGTTTCCCAAAGTCCCCTTGAACACGTCAAAGAGCAGGAGCAGTTTGATACCTTCTGCCCCACATTGCCAGATCGTTCCCAGAAAGCCAAGCTGGTTTGCCACACCACTGTCACTGGGAAAAGCACAGTCCCAGGTTTAGACGGTTTTGACATTCTGAGCACACGAGAGGAGTATGATTACATTTCTACCCGAAGGCCTAGTGGTACAGATAGCGCGTGTAAGTCAACTCCATACGTGGACTTTGAAGTCCCAGAATGATGAAGCATGCAGCTGACTTGTCTCCGGAGTGTGGAGCCTTGCAGTTAGGGACTCTTTGGGCTGGAGCCCCCTTTTGGACCAGCGTGATACCAAGATCGTACTCTGAGCTGTCAAAGCCCAGAGCAGAGGGAAAGTGGGAGAGCCTGGGCCCAGGTTTCTGTCACCGGTGAGGTCACCAGGCCCGTCAGGCATCTGCAGGGCATGACGGAGCTTGTAGACTGGGGTGTGCTAGTCGCAGGCAGGTGTGCAGCAGAGTGGAGGGGCTGTCCCCCGGCGGCCCCACGGCCCTCCGCCATGGGGCCGCATACCTCCTGGACACCTGCTAACCGAAGGTCTTCTTTCTTTAGAATGTCAACTCCAGGGACCAGCAGTTAATGTAATGGCTATGTCGCCGGACTCCCACGTAGTTGACCGTGGTTCGCATCCTGGACCTGGTGGCTTAAACTCACGCTGGGTGCGTGTGCATGCGTGTCCAAGATCCCGAGAGGAGAATGGAGAAGGGACTGCGGCATGGCCATCCCCCCTGGAGGGTGATTTCTCGCTTTCTGTCTCTCTGTCTCTCTCTGTCTGTCTGGCAAGCGCAGGCGCCCTATAGCAAAAACCTCTCAAAAAAAAAAAAAAAAAAAAAAAGAATGTCAACTCCAGGGTGTTGAGCTGAGGTTTTTCCCTCGTGACACGTCCTTGTCCACTCTGTAATGGGATTGGATAGTTTCAAGCGGAGATTGTAGTGTCTATGGACATGCCTTCATTCTGTGAGGAGGGGCGGCCTGGCTGATGAAGATTCCGACTGTTCCCAGAGAAACACCTTTCCCTCCTTGCTCTGCGTGCTGACCCGGCCTTGTGCGTGTGCCCGCTTCCGCAGTGACTTGTGAAAACTCTAAAACCCGAACACAGAACATGTCACAGTGCGTCCTAGACCTGGGCCAGGGAGGGAGTGCAGACGACAGTGCTCACGGTTGAGAAGAGCAAGCTGGAAGGAAGGCAGTCCTCCATGGCATGGCTGTGTAAAATCGTAGGTACACATTTCAAAAGCGATACATCGCGTGGGTCTCATTGTAGACATGCCAAGTCATAGAGCTGAATGGCAGTTGAAATATCGAATAGTTTTAATTCCCGGGTCCCAAAGTAGATCAAGGGACAGAGAGAGAGAAGTAGAGAGCATTTAAATGCCAGCAGCGGTCAGGAGGGAGAGAGGCCAGGGTTCTGACATGACCTATTTAGGGATATATTTATTTTTTTAACTGTCATTTGATGTTTTTGTGGTAGACTATATGTAAAGAAATATGCCTTTGGAGCCATTTTCTAGTGAATAACTCAGTGGCATTAATTATACTCGACAACCACTGCCAGTATTTCTAAAATTTTGTCATCACTCCAAATGCTCGGGATATTTTTTATAGTGGGTAACTGAGAATTTTTTTGGCTTCAAGAAGCAGAATGTCCTGAGCCTTCGTCCGTCAGTTTCAGGAACATGCCATATGTTTGGGCTGACTCTGCTGGTTATGTGTCCCTGGTCGGTCAGCTTCCTTTCATCTTTCCTGCTGC
>NW_006160034.1:1012506-1015121 GCF_000334495.1 Tupaia belangeri chinensis
TCAGCAGGTGGAGGAGGGAGGGCGTCATCCTGCCAAGCTGTTCCCTGCTGAAATCCCCACAGCAGTTCTATCTGGAGGAAGACATGGGCAGTCAGGCTTTCTTCGACTTATTCAGTATATTTTAAAATACAAAACAAATATTTAGATAGTCTAGAAAAAAATTCAAGAATTTGTCAACACTTTGACCACAGAAATTATTATCATCTATTTATTTGTTTGTTTGTTTGTTTATTAGAGAGATTCTTGCTACAGGGTGCATGTGTTTGCTGGAGACACAAGGAGAGACAGAGAGAAAGCGAGAAATCACCACCCCACCGCCCAGGGAGAGATGGCCACGTCGCAGTCCCTTCTCCTCCATTCTCCTCTCGGGATTTTGGGCATGGACGCACACCCACCCGGCATGAGATTTAAGCCACTGGATCTGGGACTCAAACCACAGTTGCCCACGTGGGGGTCCAGCAGTGTAACCATTATCCATCTACTGGTCCTGACCACAAAAATTGTTATTATTCTGGATATTGATTTTCAGTCTTTATTCACAGACTCGTTTTGATATACTTGAGAATTATGGATATAATATATACAAGCTGCTTACTTTTCATCTGATAGACCACTTACAATTTTATTTTCAAAGTTTTACCAAAGGGTACATGTATTAGAGAGAGAGAGAGAGAGAGAGAGAGAGAGAGAAAGACACAGAAAAGGAAAGTAAGAAAACACTCAGGGAATCAGCAGATGGTGTAATGGTTGTATCACTGGACTTCCACATAGTCGACTGTGGTTCGAGTCCCAGACCTGGAGGCTTCAAACTCATACCAGGAACATGTGCATGAATGCCCCAAATCCCAACAGGAGAATAGAGGAGAAGGGATTGCAGCGTGGCCATCCCCCTGGGGTGTGCTTTCTTGCTTTCTGTCTCTCTATCTTCCCAGTGAGTGCACGCACCCTATAGCAAAAATCTCTCAAAGAACCCCCCCCAAAAAAAAACCCCAAAAACACCTGCAGTGGAAAATAGTCACATTGGAATCCCTTCCCTTCTATTTCTCTCTCCTTTTGGGATTTTTGAGCATGCGCTCACAAGCATCCAGCGTGTTTTTCAAGCCACTAGGTCTGGGACTCGAACCATCATTGGCCATGTGGGATCCATCTGTCTTAACCACCACATCACGGGCTGGCCTGACCACTAAGTTTCTGATGTTGCTCAATGATATTCGTAATGGCAGTCGAGGAATGCGTGGAGGTTTATTTACATGATGGTACTATTATTGTCTTTGATATTTAGGTTGTCTTAATGTATGATGTTACAACCGAACATCTTCAGATATCTTCTTTCCATAGTTCAGCCTTCACTTTATTCCCATGAGAGGGGCACACACGTGGGGCTCATGTATTGGGTCATCGGAAAAGTCACGACGCATCTTTGCATAGAAAAACATGCCGTGACTTTTCCGATGACCCGGCATATTCCTTGGGCAGGAGCTCCTGCGTGCTTGGCGAAGATTTGGTAAAATCCACGACGGTGTGTCTTCCCGACTGTGACACCCATCAGATGAGTGACCCGTGTGTGATCTGTCGTAGGTGGTGAAGATCCTGGAGAAACACGACCCCCTGAAGAACAGCCAGGCCAAGTACGGGTCCATCCCGCCGGACGAGGCCAGCGCGGTGCAGAATTACGTGGAGCACATGCTCTTCCTGCTCATCGAGGAGCAGGCCAAGGACGCTGCCATGGGGCCCATCCTGGAATTCGTGGTCTCCGAGAACATCATGGAGAAACTCTTCCTGTGGAGCTTGAGACGGGAATTTACCGACGAGACTAAACTGGAGCAGCTGAAGATGTACGAGATGCTGGTCACCCAATCGCACCAGCCCCTGCTGCACCACAAGCCCGTCCTGAGGCCCCTCATGATGCTGCTGAGCTCCTGCTCGGGGACAGCCACCCCCGCCGTGGAGGCGAAGTTAGTCGTCCTGCTCAACCAGCTCTGTTCCATCCTTGCCAAAGACCCGTCCATTCTGGAACTCTTCTTCCACACCAGCGAGGACCAGGGGGCCGCCAACTTCCTCATCTTCTCCCTCCTGATTCCCTTCATCCACCGAGAGGGGACCGTCGGCCAGCAAGCCCGGGACGCTCTGCTGTTCATCATGTCCCTGTCTGCCGAGAACAGCATGGTGGCCCATCACATCGTGGAGAACACCTACTTCTGTCCAGTGAGTCTCTCTCCTGCGTGTGTTTTCACTCACTCCTCTTTTCCTCTAGGAAATAAGGGTAGATACGTTTTTATTTCTTTATTTCACCAGCAAATTGTACTTGGCACTTTCTATGGGGAGATATTTAGGGGACCAGTAGGTGGCGTAGTGGTTAAGGTATTGGATTCCCACATGGTCGACCGCAATTTGAGTCTCCGGCCGGCTGCTTGAAACTTAATGCCTGGTGTGTGTGTGAGCATGCCCAAAACCTTGAGAGGAGAATGGGGGAGAAGGGATTGTGGCATGGCTATCCCCCCCGGGGTGATTTCTCACTTTCTGGTGAGTGCATGCACCCTTAGCAAAAATCCCCCTTCCTCCTTAAAAAAAAAAAAAAAAAAAAAAAAAAAAAAAAACTAAGAAGAAACGGTTTG